>NC_089749.1:36887069-36957069 GCF_040412425.1 Macrobrachium rosenbergii | reverse complement strand
TTACAGGCAGTTCATCCAGTTTGTACATTCCGGGGCTGCTATTGGTCAAATCTACACTAATTTTCTTTATTATACATGATTCAACAATGTTTCTTTTTGCGGTGTCTTTACATAACATGATCTCTTTAGCTTTTTCCAACTTGGAGTATTCCTTGTTCTGACACCATATTTGTGTTGTTTTATCTTGTTTCGAGATCCTTTCCACTCTGTCCCACGTACTTTTCGTTACACTGATTGCAAGGGATGTCATATATGCAACCATTCTGTAGAGAGGAATTCCTGATTAACATGTTCTTAAGTACATTAACATTAAATAGTCTTAACACCCCAGGGATGGTTATGAGCTGGTTACAGTATGGTAAAATATTAAAATCACTCTTATGACCAACTTCATAAAAAGTTTTTCTTGCTTGACAGAAAGTTCTGTCAATAAAATCGCGAGGGTATCTAAGGCTTGTTGCAATGTCTCGGACCTTCCGAAGCTCAGCCTTGAGAAATTCGGGACAACTGGCCCGCAGTGCCCTTAAAAGCATAGACGAAAATACCATCATCTTCGTTCTCGGAGATGGTTTGAATAAAAATGTATATAGGAATCTACATTCGTGGACTTCCTGTGCACATAAAATTTAATTTTTTTTATCATTCCTCACAATTAAAACGTCTAAAAACGCCAACTTATTATCTACTTCAGTTTCTAAGGTAAATTTTGTAGAAGGTACTAGGGCATTTAATGCTGTTAGGAAGCTCCCTTCATCTTTGTCAACAGGCCTGCACAAAATGCATCATCAACGTACATAACCCACAGGACACCTTTAGGAAGTACCCTTGGTAGGTACTTACTTTCGAAAAACTCCATGCAAAGGTTACTACGTAATGGAGATAACGGATTACCCAACGCCATGCCAAATTTTGCTCATAAAACTTTTCTCCAAACACAAATTTCTTTTTCTTTGGACAGGCCTTCTGTGATTAAGCTTCCTTCAGTCATTAAGCTTATAGAATTGTGTTAGAGGTTGTAAATTTGATTGCATTATCATTCTCAATGTTATTATTATTATTATTATTATTATTATTATTATTATTATTATTATTATTATTATTATTATTATTATTATTATTATTTTGTGGAGGGTTCATTGCAACTTCCACAGCAGTTGTTGGGACTAAGTTGTTAGCTTGGAATTCTTCCATTTTCTTGATATTCGTATTGTTTCTACCTTACAAATAATTTAGTTTATGTAATTCATCCACGTAATGAACCAGTCTATAGCTCATTTGTTAGATCTACATCTATTCAGGGTGGGAGTACACAAAGCCAAACCGTTTTGTTTCACGTCAGGTTTTGACACTATAGCCTTGTATTTGCAGCAAGTCAAAAGCAGTCACTAGAAGCAGAATTCAAATGAAAAACAATGATACTTCATTTCCCTCAATTGTTAGAGGTGTAAAGGTCAACGCCATTGTTTTATTTCAGTTAATGTAACCCATTGCTATTTTTCTTTTTTTTATTTATATCATACAGCACCCTAAACAGTGCTCGTATACTCGCTCCAATGGTAGGAGTCAAGATTCTGAAGGCAATCTATTATTTACATACTTAATATCAATTAGTTTGAATGAGGAACATATTGTTATAATCATTGTGTTTTAATAAATATGTTTTAGATGTGCAAATAAAACGTTTAACACTATGTATAATCTATTTACAAAATGTTTTCATCGTCACTCTTGAGGAAGAGGTCATCATCCCCGTCCTCATTGTCGCTAGCGATGTCAATGACGACTGGTTCCACGCTCTCATGGATATTGTCCGGCTTCCAATACTCCTCCTCAAAGTGAGGGGATTGTCTAACAGCTCCTGCCCACACTTCGGGGGGTGGCCAAGTAACTATTGCCCATTACATAAATAATTACCTGTTCACGCTAGAGTAAATCTTGCCACGGGTCTTTTCACTTGTATACAAAGTGGCAAGCCGTAGCACAAATGCAGTCTTGCAACCACGGAGACAATTCCATATCCTGTTGGCCATTATTGAATTTGTTGAAGACTAGTCTGTGTAAGCGTCAGTGACTTATGGCCTACCTGGTGGCTGGGCGGAGCCTCATGACGTCATATTATGTTTACGTCACAAATGGTTTGAGGATCCTTGTCTGTGATTTTCTCGGTTCCGGCATTGGCGACTTCATTTTACTCTATAAATATCAAAACTATTGAACTTAGGTACTAGATAATACTTGCAAAAATTAGGCAGGGTTATAAAATATACACTTGTCAACTTTCACCTTTATCCGATACTTTGATAAAAAGGTATTGCCAAAAACCATGTTTCATTGGCTCTGAATTCCTTAGTAGTCTGTGTCACCAATAAGTCCATCAGACAGCAAAGAAAAGGTACCTTTTTCTTCTTCTTTCGACCTCATTAATCCCACTGTATAGCAGGGTCAGCCACTCAAGTCAACTTTCTCTATCTATTTCTATTCCTTGCATCTTCTTCCCCTAGTCCCCCCACCTCACCCATATCTCTCCTCACCACATCCATCCCTCTGATCTGCTGATGCCGCACACTTTTCCTCCCCATTGCTGGCATGTTCTTAGCTCTCTTGACTGTTCCACCTCTCTTCTTATTATGTGGCCATAGTATCTCAGACGAGCTTCCCTAGCTTTCTCCTCTACATTACATATACCACACATTCTTCTTATATCTTGACTCTCCCCCCTTTCCAGTAGTGATATTCCAGCAATCCATCTCACCATCCTCATCTCAGCACTTTCCAACAATCCCTCTGCTTTCCTCTTAAGTGCCCAAGTTTCTGCCCCATATAATAGTATGGACCTGATAACTGTCTTATAAATTTTCATTTTGAGCCTTAATGGCATTTTCTTGTTTAAAACAACTCCAGTTACTTCCCTTCATTTTTGCCATGCTTCTTTCACACTCTCTGTCTCACTGCTTTCTAGTACCTCCCTCCTCTGGTATTATTGATCCCAAATAGTTAAACTCACCCTTCTGTTTTAGCACTGTACCATCTTCCACTTGAATGTTTACTTCTTCATATCCTTCTTTACTACTAATCGTTAGCTCTGTCTTTCCAATGTTCACTTTCAATCCTTTCTTTTCTAGGGATCCTTTCCATACTAAAAACCTTTCTTGTAGTTCTTCTTCTGTGTCTGCTATAATGACTAAATCATCAGCAAACATCAGTTCCCACAGTTCTTCGCTGTTCCTTAATTCTGATGTCAAAGTGTCTATAACGACGAGGAACAAGACTGGACTCAGAGCTGATCCCTGATGGAGGCCAGCCTCCACAGGGAATGCCTCAGTCTCCCCATATTTGGTCTGTACACTGGTTCTTGTGCCCTCATACATCATCTTCACTAACCTTACCAACTTCTCTGGTACTCCTCTCTTTCTCAAACACCAATAAACTACTCATCTTGGTACCCCGTCATACACCTTTTCAAGATCCACAAAACATATGTAAACTTTCTTGTTTCCTGCTAAATATTTCTCTTAGACTTGTCTTACTATAAAAATAGCATCCACTGTGCTCTTTCCTTTCATAAACCCAAAGTGCTGCTCATGTACTGTATATCTACCAACTCTCTCAACCTTCCTTTCACTATTCTTTCTAGTGTCTTGAGTACATGCTCCAAAAGGTTTATTCCTCTGTAATTCCCACAGTTTAACATGTCTCTTTTTTGTTTACACATAGAAGGTACCATACATTAATAACAACGGTACCCTCAATATTTTCTCCAAACAAGGCAATGCCTGTGATCATTCGAGAGCCTTCTGTCTTCTTAATTTTCACTATAGTATTGCCAAATATTCTTTGATATGTGAATATTTCATTTATCTTTACCTTGAATCTGTTAAATATCAACTAAACTCCAGTGTATATATAACATAACGGTTAGTTAGAGAATTACAATCTGTTAATCAGCAAATGTGGAATATCTGCTTCCAGGAGTAAAAGTGTTACTTAGGGGTGATACATTTACCAAGTTTTTATATGTAAGTTTATATAGGAACCTGTAATTCACATTTCCATTTCAGATGTGTGCACCTAAGGAATGTGGAATCTGCAATGAGATCTTCAATGAGGACAAGAATTGCCCCAAGATTCTCCCTTGCTGCCACTGTCTGTGTGCCATATGCATTGACCAGCTCATCGTCAACAACCTCCAGTCTTGTCCCTTTTGCCGGAAGGAATTTCGTGCGCTTTCAGCTAAGGATTTTGGAACAAACTTCAACTTATTGGATATTCTCAAATACGTGAACGAGCTGGAGGAGCTGAGCAAGCTGACGCCTGCGAGAGTGAAGGGGCACCGCTCTCTTCAGCTTTTGAATAACTGCAAAGCAGAGAGTAGGGAAATTAGCCAGGAGAGCAAAGCCACTTGCCGGAAAGCAACCGAACGCATCCGCAGTGCCATGCAGAGTAATTCCAATCTCAAAGATGCCATAGCAGATGCCAACAGGAAGCTACTGGAAATGCTGAATGTAATTAAAGAAGTAGAATTAAGAAACAGAAAACACCTGAACTATCTCGAAGAAGAAAACAGTCTATTGGAGAAACAACTAATGTCGGTATCAAGACAGGAAATGGTTATTGACGATGCTGAGATCAGGCTAGAGGCGGCAGGTGACCTGTCATCACTTGGGTTTGTCATGGACAGAACAGAAGAAATTAATAATGACACCAAAGATCTTGTGGACGCTATGGAGGAGTTTCTCTCGAAAAACAAGCACACGCGGGAGAATATAGGAAAGTTAAGTGTTTTCTTTCTTTCCTTTCACAAAAGGGAGAAGAATAGCATAGTTATAATGGATGGACAAAATTGATACATTTCTTTTTCCTCCTAAAACGAAGTCATGTGATAGGATCTAGGAGAGGTAAGACTTTTTTCTAGACAAGAGGAAACTAGGTATGTTTTTAGGAAGAAAGTTTATCTTTCTTTGCATGTCAATATAGTAGACATTAAAACCCTCTAAAATGTGCATTACATGTTATTACTTTTTCAACTTTTGTCTCTAGAGTTTCTGAACAGCACAGTTCATATTCATCACACTGGTTTTATAAGAGTGAACCCTTTCCTCTGCACGTGATGTGAATGATCATACTCCTCTACCTTCCTGCTTCACCAATAAGTCGCTTCCCTTAACTGGACATCAGGACCTGGGGCTTTCCAGTTGAGCATTTTCTTTAGTTGGTGTCTGACTGTGTCTGTCGTGATCTTGGTGAATCTTTGTTTTATTCTCCCCAAATCTTCTGCCTTGACTTCCTGGAGCCATGTTGCATGTTTGTTGTGTGATACCAGGTGGCTCCATATGTTTTCCCAGAGTCTCTTACCTGGTTCGGCTTTAGGAATTTCCAGGTGGTTGTCTTCCCCTCTTAGCTGCCTGTACAGTTTTTTTCTGGTTGGTATGGAAGAGTGTGTTCTGTTGGTATCCTTCATTCCTGTTCATGTACCATTGGATCTTGTGGCTTGGCTTTAAGCCTCTGTTTTATATCTTCTGTTTTGTTGTTTAGTCCCTTCTCCTGTACTTTGTATTTCTCGTTCAGTTTCTCTCTTGTTTTCTTGGCTCTTAGCCTCTTTTCTGCCATCTCTTTCAGTTTACCCAGGTCAGATCTCAACGCCATGATTTGTTTTTCCAGGCACCTTTTCCAAGGCGGTTGCTGTTTTGGTTTCTGCTGGGTTGGTTGTGATGGTGGTGTTGGTGTGTGCATCCCCATGAGTTCTATTACTAGTCTTGCTCCTGCATATGCCAAGTTATTTGTTTCTGTGATACTGGTGGTGTGCATTAGTCTCGTTACAGTATTCATTAACTTCACTTGTTTTCTCCTTTAGTTTCTTTATGTTGTAGGCTTTCATGGAGAGGATCTTTGTTCTTTCTGTATCTGGCTTCATCCATTGTCTGATCTTTTCCAGCCATTCCAACCTCTCTGTTACATCTTCTGTGTTTCCTACTGTGTCGTTGTTTGGTACCTCATCATTCCTGTCATTTTCTGTGTCATCATCTCTTAGTTCGTCTTACTGTACGTCGTTGCTGGGTGTTATTTCTCTTTCCAGTTCCTCTCTTTCTGTTGTGGAGAGCCAGTTTTTTTTTTATGTTCCTTACTTGGTCTGCCAGCTTCTGTCCTGTTTGAGTGATGTTATTTCTCTCATTCCAGATGTTGACCAGTCTTCTTCTGTATCCTCTTTCTGTTGGGTTGCTTCTGATGTAGCACCTCCATATTTCCTTATTTTCATCTCTTGTCCATTTCTTCTTCTGGTTTGCCACTGTAGTTGCTGGTTACTGTCGTTGTGATGGTCAGTTGTTGGATGACCTCCCTGTCAATTGGGCTGTATGCCTGGCTGATGTACGAAGCTCTTCTGTTGCAAGAGGTTCCATTTACATCGTTGTCATTTATTCTTTAATTTCTTTCCATCATTGCTGAGTTTTGCTATTTAACCCATAGCTGGACCCTACCCCATTGGGAATAGGTACTCATATACAGGTGAGTAGACTGAGGAGATTGTGGTAAAGATCCTTTCCAAAAACATCAACAATGAAGAGAGCAGTCATCCATCCAGTAACTGACCAGTCCCAATGTTGCTTAACCAGTCCATTGATGAGTTAAACCACTCTGCCACGACTCCCATATTATTATTATTATTATTATTATTATTATTATTATTATTATTATTATTATTATTATTATTATTATTATTATTATAATGACCATTCACGTTGTGTTAACAGGATATCGAAGAATGTAAGAGAAAGCTTCATGCTCTGGAGGAGATCCTGACTTCTCATCAGGAAAAGAGACACATTGACCTCTCTCATGGGATGGTTGCCATGACAGCAGAAGAAGATATCCCTGAGCATTTGACTGTAAGTTACTTCTCATTTATCCCATAGATATGCAAAGTCTAAAGTACTAATCATAACTATATAGAGAAAGGGTGGATCAAGGGCAAAGCATTATTTAGGTCAGACACAGTGCACTTACCAGGTATAACTGACAACAACGATCATTAGACATAAGATTAGCATCTGTTACTAAAAATATAATTTAGGTAGCTTTCACAAATGGGGCTTTTATGAGCTGTTGCCAGAGATGCAACTACTACTGATATAGCTGTCAGTTGTTACCAGAGAAAACCCATTTGCATGGATGTAAGTTCCATTCTGATTAAGTAGAATACATTTTTATTACTACTGTATTTGCCAAAAGGTTAATAGCAGTAATAAGCACTCCATGAGTATTACTAAAGTATGAAATGTCCCCCAATGGTCCCAGTCCAAGTCCTCTCTATGAACATCCCGGCTAAAGAAATTTGACAGAAGGCGCTAATTATTATTATTTATTTATTTATTGATTTATTAATTTTTGGTCTATCACAGTCATGCTATTCGACTGAGTGGTTTTTATAGTGTGGGGTTCTGGGTTGCATCCTGTCCCCATAGGAGTCCATCACTTTTTTCACTATGTGCGCTATTCCTAATAGCACGCTCTTCTGCATGAGTCCTGGAGCTACTTCGACTTCTAGTTTTTCCAGGTTCCTTTTCAGGGATCTTGGGATAGTGCCCAGTGTTCCTATGCTTATGGGTAAAATTTCCACTGGCATATCCCTATCCTTCTTATTTTGATTTTCAGGTCTTGATACTCATCAATTTTTTCTCTTTCTGTCTCATTTACTCTGGTGTCCCATGGTATTGCGACATCAATGAGTGATACCTTCTTCTTGATTTTGTTAATCAGCGTCAAGTCTGGCCTATTGTTCTGTTCTGATACCATCATCCCAGAGGATCCTTGCCTGATCGTTTTCTATCATTCCCTCAGGTTCATGTTTGTACCATTTATTACTGCAAGCTAGCTTGCACAGGTACTGCAGGCTGTCTGGTGTTTTGCACAGGCTCCAGTGGAGGGCTTTTGCTGCTGAATCATGTCTCTTTTTGTATTGGTTCTGTGCAAGCACCAGACATTCGCTTTCTATGTGGTTTATGGTCTCCTCTTTCACATTGCACTTCCTGTGTATGGGTGAGATGTTATTTCCATCCATTGTTCTTTCGACATATCTTGTTCTTAGAGCCTGATGTTGTGCTGCTGTTAGTATTCCTTCTTCTCCCCTCTGTAGCCATTGTCATGTTTCATTGCTGGCCAGTTCTTTAGTCTGTCTCATGTACTGTCTGTGCATTGGTTTGCGGTGCCATTCTTCTGTCCTGTTTTTCAGTCTCCTGTCTCTGTGTATTCCTGGGTCTTTATCTACTTTTATCAGTCCTTCTTCCCATGCACTCCTTAGCCACTCCTCTTCACTGGTTTTCAGATATTGCCCCAGTGCTCTGCTCTCGATGTTGACGCAGTCCTCTGTGCTTAGCAGACCTCTCCCTCCTTACTTTTGTGCTTTGTATAGTCTGTCTGTATCTGCTCTTGGGTGTAGTGCTTTGTGTATTGTCATGTGTTCCCTAGTTTTCTGGTCTATGCTGCGGAGTTCAGTCTTCGTCCACTCCACTACTCCTGCGCTGTATCAGATTACTGGTACTGCCCAAGGGTTTATGGCTTTTGTCATGTTTCCGGCATTGAGTTTTGACTTGAGTATCACCTTAAGTCTCTGCATACATTCTTTCCTGATCATATCCTTCATCTCTTGGTGTTTTATATCCTCTCCTTCTATCATTCCCAGATATGTGTATCCTGCCTCATCTATGTGTTTGACAGTATTCCCAGCTGGTAGCTTCATCCCTTCAGTCCTTGTCGCTTTGCCTTTTTATATGTTGACCAAGGGACGTTTTTTCTATTCCAAATTCCATCCTGATGTCTCCAGATGCAATCCTTACAGTCTGGATTAGGGTATCTATTTCCTTGAGTTCTTACCATACAGCTTGATGTCGTCCATGAACATCAGATGGTTAATTCTGTTGCCTCCTTTCTTGAGCTGGTACCCAGCATTCATCTTTTGCAGTACTTTTGTCATGGGCATCATGGCTACTATGAAGAGTGGTGGGGACAGTGAATCGCCTTGAAAGATCCCTCTCCTGATGTTAACCTCTGCTAGTCTTATCCCAGGACTTGTAAGCACTGTATTCCAGTTGCACACTGTATTTTTCAGAAGCTGATGGCATTTTCCCCTGCCCCATATATTTTCAGGCATTCTATTACCCACGTGTGTGGTATCATGTCGAAGGCTTTCCTGTAGTCAATCCATGCCATGCCAAAGTTGGTTTTCCTTCTCCTACTATTCTTCATTATCATATTGTCTATCAGAAGTTGGTCTTTTGTGCTCTTACACTTCCTTCTGCAGCCTTTCTGTTGTTGGGGGATGGTGTTTGATCCTCCAGGCAGTTGTATAGCCTTTCACTGTTAGTAGCTTCAACATTATTGGTAGGCAGGTGATAGGCCTGTAGTTACTTGCTATATTTCCCCTGTTCTTGTTTTTCTGTACTAAGGATGTTCTCCCTGTGGTCACCCATTTGGGTGCATGGTGGTTTGTGATACAATGCTGGAGTTGTTCTGCTATTCGTGGGTGTAGGGCCTTGAAGTTTTTGAGCCAGTATCCATTGACTTCATCGGGACCTGGGGCTTTCCAGCTGGGCATTTTCCTTAGTTGGTGTCTGACTGTGTCTGTAGTGATTTCAGAGAATCATTGTTTTATTCTCCCCATTTCTTCTGCCTTGACTTCCTGGAGCCATGTTGCATGTTTGTTGTGTGATACCAGATTGCTCCATATGTTTTCCCAGAGTCTCTTACCTGGTTCGGCTTCAGGAATTTCCAGGTGGTTGTCCTCCCCCTCTTAGTTGCCTGTACAGTCCTTTCTGGTTGGTATGGAAGAGTTTGTTCTGCTGGTATCCTTTATTCCTGTTCATGTACCGTTGGATCCTATGTGCTTTGGCTTTAAGCCTCTGTTTTATATCTTCTGTTTTGTTGTTCAGTCCCTTCTCCTGTACTTTGTATTTCTCGTTCAGTTTTTCTCTTGTTTTCTTAGTTCTTAGCCTCTTTTCTGCCATCTCTTGCAGTTTACTTAAGTCAGATCTCATAGCCATGATTTATTTTTCCAGGCACCTTTTCCAAGGCAGTTGCTGATTTGGTTTCTGTTTGGGTTGGTTGTGATGTTGGTGTTGGTGTGTGTATCCCCATGAGTTCTATTACTGGTCTTGCTCCTGCATATACCAGGTTATTTGTTTCTGTGATACTGGTGGTGTGGATTAGTCTCATTATTTCATTAACTTCACTTGCTCTCTCCTTTAGTTTCTTTGTAGGTTTTCATGGAGGGGATCTTTGTTCTTTCTGTATCTGGCTTCATCCATTGTCTGATCTTTTCCACCCATGTCGACCTCTCTGTTATATCTTCGGTGTTTCCTTGTGTGCCGTTGTTTGGTAGCTCATAATTTCTGTCGTCTCCTGTGTCATCGTCCCTTAGTTCGTCTTCTTGTCCTTCGTTGCTGGGTGTTATTTCTCTTTCCAGTTCCTCTCTTTATGTTACGGAGAGCCAGTTATTTCACTTTATGTTTCTTACTTGGTCTGTCAGCCTCTGTTCTGTTTGAGGGGGTGTTATTTCTCTAATTCCAGATGATGACCAATCTTCTTCTGTAACCTCTTTCTGTCGGGTTGCTTCTGATGTAGCATCTCCATATTTCCTTATTTTCTTCTCTTGTCCACTTCTACTTCTTCTGGTTTGCCTCTGTAGCTCCAGTCTCTGGTTGCTGGTTACTGGTTAATAATAACAATAATAATAATGGAAAGAGAAACCCACAAGATTCTTGTGTATAACTTGTTTACTGGGAAATATTTACATATTACTTTGATCTCGAGTACTTTCAGGTCCTAACTGTGACCCTTTTTCAAGAGATGAGGTAGTCAGGCTGGTTCAAGGCCCAGCAATCTTCTGGAACTTCTTCTCCCTGTGCTGTCATTTATATGATGGCTGTTCTGGTTTCCATTCTCTTGACAGCACAGGGAGAAGAAGTTCCAGAAGATTGCTGGGCCTTGAACCAGCCTGATTACCTCATCTCTTGAAAAAGGGTCACAGTTAGGACCTGAAAGTACTCGAGATCAAAGTAATATGTAAATATTTACCAGTAAACAAATTATACACAAGAATCTTGTGGGTTTCTCTTTCCATCTTCAGAAGAAAACTGAAAGAAGTTTTTGTTTGGTTTAATAATAATAATAATAATAATAATAATAATAATATTATTATTATTATTATTATTATTATTATTATTATTATTATTATTATTATTATTATTATTATTATTATTATTATTCTTGCAAAGGTCAATATTTACTAAATTTGTCTCTCAAGAGGATGGTAGCTATTTTGAGGCGAAGGTCATGTTCAAAGTCACCAATCCTGATCCATTCTGAAAGGTCCTCATTAATGAGAAAGCAGCGTCAAACATGAAGTCTCTGTCTCTTATGGTCAAAATTTATGGTGGGAGCTAAAGTAAAATATTGTACAGAATTTAGTAGCACATTTTCACCTCTCGGGCAAAGTTCTTACTTAACGGGGCAAGTGTGACAGAAGCACCAGTGGAAAGACAGACAGACGATCTTTCACAAACGTGTATGCATACTCTCTACCTTTGTACCAAGTTTGGCGAAAATCCCTGAAGCTGTGTAGGAAGCTTTGTGCTGAGAAAGTGACCGTGACAGACGCAATGACGAACACACAGCAAGCAGACACATTAACGAAGAGAGAAACAATGGGGTATAGGACTAATCATAATGATTGTGTCAGCTCTTTTAGGAATGGCAAGTCAGCATCTCCGTAGTCTTGGTGTTTCAACTTAAAATGAAACTAATTTACTTTTCATACGTAACCTGAAGGTTTCCTATCAGTGGGTAACCCTAACACACGAATTTTATGAAATCACGCAAAAGCAAAGGCTTTCGTAAACCCAGCATTAAGAAAACCAAGTTTGAAAGTCATTCCAACTCACTGAAAACTTATGGAAGAAAATCTTCGCATTATTATCAGATGAGTATGGGAAAATATGTTTGTTGATAATTAGATTCAGATCATGATTTTGAGAGAGATCGCTATTCCAAAAGTAATTACGTCAATTTTTTCCTACCCACAAATGCGGACAAACTAAGAAGGAAAATGTTTCCTAAAAATTTTCACCTCAAGTTTTTGGAATTCTCATATCCTTAATCTCCATTTTTGGTAATAATACAGCTATAACTGTTATAATGTTCATCATTACTGTTGATGACATCTTCACTTCAAATCTGCGCAGGTTGACTACCTGCGAAGGTTAAAGGAACCGATCAAGCAAGCGCTGAAGCAAAGGAAGATATTCGCTATTCAGAACTACCTTGGACAGACGCGATATGCGAGAATCACCATCACGGAGGGCAACGAAATATGTCTTCACCATCTGACGGAAGAGCTGCCCCCTCCCAAGGCTCACTATATCAAAGTAAGTTATTAAGATCTCGAGGAATTTTGATTTACCGATTTAAATTTTGATTAATGAACTTTTTTTATCACGTTTTATCGGTAAATCGAAAAAATATTAAATATTCTAAGTCTAAAACGAGTGGTATCTAAAGAAACGTGCCTAAAAAGTTTGAGATAAGAATGTCTGCTTTTCAGACGTGTCATCCTTTCATACTTCTTGAGCAGGATTTTATGCCTAGGAAACCTTCTCTAATATTTCCAGTTGATCAGTTCTTTGTTTAATTGGCCTCCTCCATCTAACCCACCGATCACTTCTCCCACTTTATTCATTCTTTATGTAATGATAACCTTTCTCCGGCCCTCTGCTTCTAAAACATTTATTATATCTCGTAAGATGCCCAGACGATTGGAGCCTTTTCATTTAGGCCTTGCGAAACAGTTGCTCGTTTCAACGTTGTTCCTTTTTTGATGTGCACCGTAACTGCAGCACCATCATTTCCTCCCAAGTCATTTCCCTGTCATCCTTTCACAGCTATGATTTCTGTTCGACAACTCAAAGGTCATTTCTCAGTCAAATAACACCATTTCTCCTTCAGCACTGCGAGGTGATGAAACTCGTCGACAAGTCCTCCCGAAGGACTTTTCTGGACCTAAGAATCAGACAAGAGGACCTCGGCAGGCTATTGCTAAAGCTGTCCCCGGACACAGTCAAGGCGCAGCACCATGCCCTCCTCTGCACGGGGGAGAGGGGGATCTCGTACGCCAACGGCTACCTCTACGGCGTGAAGGGATCCTCAGACGACAACGAATGGCTGTGGTTCAATCCGGACGAGAAGAGGGTCTCCTCCGGAGGGAATTTCATATTTTCTGACATGGACGTCGAAGAGGAGTGGAAGGATGTTTACGTCAGGCCCATGGTTGTTGGTGCGGTTGCCACCAACTTCTTGGGGAGGGATACCCTCAAGTTCACGATCTGCCTCAAAGAGAAGCCCCATGAGAAAATCCGCGGGGCGTTCGGCATGGTGGAGAAGGGCATGGGACTGCTGAATAGTGCTCTTTCTCGACAGCCTAATCTCAAGGAATTCAGGATACACGACTGCGGTATTGTTCTTAGCCATGAATAGTCAGTCACGCGACAGAAGAGAAGAGAAGAGAAGAGAAGAGAAGAGAAGAGAAGAGTGGTCGTTTTCATAATTCTGTTTTCAAAATACTGTAACTAAACCGATATAGCTTTGTCGATCAAGAAATGACTCAGAGGTAGAGTAAAATATTTTACAGGCATGTCATTATTTAATATGTTTCCCTCTGAAAGTTTCGTTTTCCTACGGTTAACTGTAATCGCTGTTTCTGCTGCCCATGTGGGTTCATCTATAAATGTTAAATTGAAAAGTCAGGTCACAGAATTATGTACAATTTGAAATCATTAGACGGTCATTCTAAAGGTCATTTCGTTAACCTTGCCTTACTTCGAGTTAAGGCAGACATTTTTCAACAATATAGCTATCCTTTCCAGTATCAGCTGTTGGGTCTTTGTCAGGGAGAGTTTGGTTGAAGAGAGTACAGTACTTACAATGAAGACAACGGTCGGTGTTTATGGCGCTCTCTTGTCTGCTTTCTGGTGCTGAGGGATGGCCCACATGAGTGCACCAACTCAAGCATATAGCTTCCACTGCCGTTGCCTGGGAGAGGTCCTTGGGATGCAATGACATCAATCACAGGCCTAAAAATGTGGAGGTCCGGAATCGGGTGAATTCTGACTTCGTTTATGCCTTTGCAGATAGGAAAAGATTCCTCTAGATATGTCATCTTACAGGAATGGATGACAGTCAAATCCAAAGAAAATAGCGTATGGAGGGATACAGTCAAGGAAGAGAAAACCTGGCCATTTCGATTCTGTGAAACGCGATGTATGAGTCAATACTTAGAGAGCGGTCAGCAGCGAAGGCTGTGGTGCTGGTGAAGAGAATTTGAAGAGGCATGACGAGCAGAGGCGTGTAGAAAACAGATCTTGTAAGCACGCAATGAAAGTAATTTAGCGGTTATGAACAGTGCCTGATTCTAAAGGTAGTGAATAAACTATTTAACTTTTCATTTACACTGAAACCTTCAAGTCCTAACACACTGGTGTAAAAGAAGAAATTTTTTTACTTTCACCCTGAATAATTGGGACATTCCCAGGAAAATATCTTACCATTTGAAACGCGATGGGTCCGAAGCTTATTTGGAGCAGGAGAGGGAACAGTTTCAAAGCATTCATTAGATTACTGCAGCACTGTTTACTCAAGGGAGAAATTATAGACGTCTTCCGTATTTACCTTCAAATTCAAGTTATTTATCCTTGTTATGTATTTAATGGACAGTAATTAATATAAAGGAAGCAACTATTAATGAAACAAGTAGCAAGTGCTGAAGCACACAAGGACAGCAAGGACTCCAAAAGCTCTTGTAAACTCTTCCACACCAGTTTGGTTGACCTTGACTGCCATGTCTCTAAATGTGGTTTCAAACTCCCACGAGCATAGCACGCATGACACCTGAACATCCAACGAAAATGATCACCTGTGGGTACGAATTTTTGTTTTCGAAAAATATCGATTGACGATGGTCTGCATAAATATGCTAAGTTCTCACACCATTCGACGCTTCTCAAATGATTTGTCGAAGTTATTCAAGTCTGGATAATCGCATTTCGGGGAAGCAGGATAAATGCAGAGTGTACACCTAAACTATCTCACATCAGCAGGTTTGTATTGATTCTGAAAGTCATGAAAGAAAATTGTAGCGTAAAATTAGTGTGTGCATGCCTACATCAATGTGGATGTGTGTGCACACCTACATAAGATTACTGAATATTCTGTGGTGAGTCCAGTCAAATGACTTGTTAACGATAAATTTTCTGGAGAAGGGTTCAAGAACCAGCAAAAACTGGGTGAAGATAGTTACCCGCTAAGCCACACTCTTCCTCACTGTAATTGTCAGATGAATATAAACTGTCTACTCGTTCCGAGTTGCATAAAGTCAAATGACATTCAAAAGCAGAAACTACAGCACATTTTCGAAATTTCAGGTGGAAACCGGGAGAGTCATCATAGAATATAGATGATTAAACCCGAACCCAAATATTAATTGAATACCTGCCATTAAATTCAAGTGGATGACCTCATAAACACATTCGCCATGGACAACTCGACATTCTGGAGTAATTTTAAAAGTCTCAAGTCCCTCTGTGAGTTACAGCAATTACAACTCCATTAACTATTAAAAACTATTAAAAATTTCAGTTTGATGGCTTGGCTTGATTCTTTTACTTGTTGACCATATTCCAAAGGAACGGAATGGACTAAAAGTCACACTGAAAATAATGGGAAATGCCGTTTAAGGCAGCTGTTGGCATAAAGCACACACTGGACAATTCATTCGACTTGTCATAAATTGTCATGTAATAATATATATATAATATATATATATATATATATATATATATATATATATATATATATATATATATAAATATATATATATATATATATATATATATATATATATATATATATATATATATATATATATATATATATATGTGTGTGTGTATGTATATATGTATATTATAGTCTTCCCAGCATAACGAATCCTTGATATTTGAAGGAAAAACAAATTGTTTTAATTGTCGAAAGGATAAAATTCACAAAATCAGCCTCATTTTTAGATAAGCAGACCAAAAACCTGACTTGATATTTATCCTTTTCAGTTATGTTTATGTATACATAAAACAAAGATACATCCAAAAGCATGTATGATGAATTGGTTGGAATAATACAGATGTTTCATTACAAATATGTATACACAAATAGAATGGTTGTCGGCTAGATTATTATATACATGTTTCTTCTTCTAGATTATGCACATACATAAACGCATGCATGAATGAACACATGATTACGTTGGTAGCTGGTTATACTAATACATGATTTTTTTTTTTAACGACGCACGGTACTGGTCGTGACTTGCTGAAACTGAGGCATGAGGGTAGTACACAGGTGGGATGGAAGCCATTAGTCTTGCACCAGCAAAAAAAAAAAAAGAATTCGAGCCGTCATCCAAGCGAATAAAAGGCCACAGTAAGCCAGTGAACGAATCACTGGAGCCACTGGCTTCCCTATCGTGGCGCCGTGACAGAAGACATCGTCCAGTTCGTTCTAGACTCTACTTCCTGCAGTCAAGGTCTCCTGAACTAGTGTGGAAATGAAGCTGGGAGAGAGAACACTGTTCTCGTGGCCTTTGGTGTTCCTGCTTCCTATTTTCGTCATACCTGGTACCGGTATGTAATCATTGTCTTCTCTCTCTCTCTCTCTCTCTCTCTTGCGTGAGATGACATGCATGCAAATTCATACAATGAATTCGTAATTCGGCAACGATAAGCTGATAATGGCTCATGTATTAGTAGCACATGCCTTCATTTCTTAGTAAGATAACTCATATGTGACTGTATTTGTTCAGGGAATGACATTGATGAATTCAGATGACACATTCAAGTGTAACTGGTTAACAACCAAATCCCATGACGGCACTGATGGAGTGGTTGCACGTGATAGTAAGAAAGACAGGACAGGGCAGATCCCTAATGGAGGATTGTTCCCTAAAACTTCCGAGTTGATCACGAATAAAGGGCCATGAGATGACCGACTTTCCAGAACTGTAGAGGACTGATATCAGATCAAATCACCAGTTTTTCTTGACAATTTTTTTAAATTATCTGTCCCGCACTGTAGGCATTACTTAAGGTTCTTTGTAGCGTCCCTTCAGGCCCTAACTACAACCCCTTTCATTCCTTTTACTGTACATGCGTTCATATTCTCTTTCTTTTATCTTACTTTCAAACAATTTTTATAGCACAACTGCGACGTTTTCCTCCTGTTTCACCTTTCAAACATTTTTACCGTCAATTACCGTTGCAGCGCCGAATGACCTCTTAGGTCCCAGCACTAGAACTTTTGGCCTAAATTTTATAACCTATTCTATTCTATTTTAAATTATCTGCTTTATTTATCAGGTGAAAATTAATTTCACACATATGTAATCACCATACACACAGATGCACTCGTGTGCACACACACACATATATACATATATATATAGATATATTTATAAAATTTCCTGTTCATTTTTCAATAGATATATATATATATATATATAAACCCTCTTATTTTTCACCCTTTTTAGATACGTCACTACAAAGCCTTAAGATTTAATTGAAGTGGTTGTGATGTCTGGTAGCGGGTTTGTTTCGCTACCGGGCATCACAACCACTTCAATTTTTGCATATAAGACTTTGTCAGTAAAGCCTTAAGATCCAAAAAGCGTGATGAAATTGAGAAGTTAAGAGGGCATTGTGGCTATTACAATTATATATATATATATATATATATATATATAGACATCATAACCACTTATATATATATATATATATATATATATTTATATATTTATATAGATACAAGCGCATCCAAAAATATATAGAATATATATATATATATATATAGTATATGTATATATATATATATATATATATATATTATATATATATATATATATATATATATATATATTTATATGTATATATATATGTATATATATAAATATATATATATATATATGTGTATATGTATATATATATATATATATATATATATATATATATATATATATATATATATATATATATATATATATATTTGTATGTATATATATGTGTATAATATAAATATATATATGTCTATATGTGTGTATATATATATATATATATATATATATATATATATATATATATATATATATATATATATATATATAAGACAAAATCCACAAAGGAAAGAGAAACAACAGAGTGCTGCAAGGCCTTTTGATGTTAGTCCTTTACTTAGCAGACTGAAGAAATATAAAAATAAGTTTTACAAAGAAAGCTCGTGTAAATGACAGATGGGGATTACAAAAGGAAAAAATATATACCTGGAATCCAACACAATTAAAGAATTAGCAGACATACCAAAACACGGTTAATATTTAAAAGGTTTTACAAAGGATTAGGCTCAATGGTTCAAAAATAGGAACAGGACAATTAAAAGATTATACAAAGAAGGTGACCACCAACAAATGTTTTAAAAAGCACAACTCAATAATTCACATTTTTGGTAAACAAAAAAATTTTTTTTTGCAAGGTGAAAATTTTTAACAAAGAAATCTATATTAAACATACGAATACAGTGATTTTATCTTTTAGGTCATTTTTTAACATTTTGCTTATACAGGGGTCCAAATAATACATGCCAGGGCTAAGATTAATATTACAACTGGAAGTGAGCTGTATAATAGCAGATTCTAAAATATTTCTTGAAGAGAAATCGTTTGATCTGGTAATCACTGAACTTTCAGTCCAATTTATCCTGTGGGAGTTTTTACTTAAATGAATGAATATAGCATGGGATGTTTGTCCAGTTTTGACAGAGTACTTATGCTGCTTAATCCGTACATCTAAATCCTTGTTGGATTGGCCAATATAAAAAGAGGGACAGTTTATACATGGAATTTTATATATTATGTTGTCAAACTATATAATACTATGTTAACATGAAAAATTATATGCAAATTTAGAATGATTTTATGTTAATCCAAGCTATTGCTAGATTTACAAAAATCTACTAATGATGAAGTTGTAAACAAGAAATCACAAAAATCACAGATCACATAAACTGCAGACTAGGATATGCACTGAGGTGTTCAGTCCCTGGCCTCTCAATGAAATGATGTAGGCTTCAGCTACTAAAAAGTTACTTTAAACTGATAGCATATGAACTGAATCAGGGAACAAAGGATGAATTCTGGAACACATGGTGATTGAATCAAGGCACAATATTGTTAAGTTTGCTACAACAGTTAAATGCTATTCAGTCGAATGCCTAGAATTTTGCCCATTGGGCACCACTCAATCAATATCATACTTTGCAACATGTTATAATTCAACACAATAGTCGAGAAAGTTTTAATTGCAGATTATCAATTACTATAATTATCCTAAAGCCTCATGGTCGATCTTAGCCTGGGAAAACGACTGACACCATCACAGTTTTTAATCCAGTGGTGAGCAAAATAACTGAAATAATCAGCGCCAATCAAAAAATCTCATTTTTACTATGTTACTGTCAAATTTCTGAGTTCCAGAATTCTAACTAATCAAAGTTCCAAATGTTCAGTACATTCATCAATAATAAAGGACATTGTAATAAAGGAAATAATAATGTCATTTCAAATCAGAACCAACAACATAAGCCTTCCACACTACTGATTAATCTATTCTCATTACGGCTTGTTGCAATTTAAACTGATCTCTAAACGTGACTAGATAAGGTTTTGCTGGCAATGTTCATTGAAATTTTTTGATCCTCCCAGCCAGAGGAATCTGACATCCAGGAAGAAAGGTTGCCAAATGGCTACAAATAAATCCTTTGTCCTGTGTCGAAATTTGTATTTAATTTCTTACATTTTTATTATTGTTTACCACAAATAATAGAGGAAACTATTTTCTTGTTTAAAGTAGGTGGCAAATCCACATTTTCTAGGAAAATTCATTAGTCTTTGTTAACAGCAGGCTTTTTCTGATTTGTTACATTGATTGTTTATCAAAGCTTTTATCAATGTAATTTTTTCTTCAGGCTATCTTTTTTGCTGGTTTTTGGTCTAAGTGGTGGCTTTAGAACACAAGGTTCATGACTCTAGGAAACAGTGTTACAAGTTTAGGTCAAGCTTTCTACATTAAGATTTTGATTATTTTTACGTTCTTGAACAAATGAGGATATGGATATGGTCCCCCACAAGTTTTAGAAAGCCCCACACGGCAAACTCATGACTACGATTTCAGTCATGATATAAAAAGGGTGTTTGAAACATTGTTGGTTTTGCAATGAGAAAGAACCTTTAAGATCGTTTAAAGAAATAAAACATTGATAAAATCATTTGATGGAATTGCCCTTTGTTGCAAAATGGTTCAGGAAAAAAGGGCGCTCAGCAGCAGCTGGTGGTTGTTCAGTCTTAGGGTTTGGAATTCAGAAAACAAGAAATGGAGTCATAATCACAAAATGAAACAAATTACATAAAAATGAAAGAAATTAAATACAAATTTGTGTTACTTGACAACACCTGACTTAAAAACAAAGTATGTAAACATAAATTGAAGGACAGATAGTAATGCAGATGATGTCTTGAGTACTATAATTAATTGCAACAATTGTGGAGACAAACATGGGTGAAACAGGTAGGGTCAAGGGCTAGAATCCAAGAACACAGGAGGGCAGTACATTTCAACTCACAGGGGAGTGCTTTTGCTAGGCATTGTTGGGAAAAGGACCATAGGATGGATTTGAAAAACAGAGCTAGCATATATTGTGAAACAATAACATCAGTCATAGGAGGGCAGTGGAAGGGGCACTCATCAGACAGATTAAAGTGATAGAAGGAAACAAAGGATTTACAGTCTCAGAAGATCCCATAAGCCGATCTTTAATATTAAAAGAAGCTAAGATCAACGGATTTCTGACCTGGAGGTTAGGCATTGCCCAACAGTTTGATGGTGACTCACTCACATACCTTTAAAGACAGGTAATTTAATACCACTGACCATCAGATCAGGATATCAGTCTGACAGGAAAGATTAACAACTCTCAAGAGAATGGAAACCAGGACAGCCATCATAAATGACAGCATTGGAGAAGAAGTTCCAGAAGATTGCTGGGCCTTGAACCAGCCTGACCACCTCATCTCTTGAAAAAGGGTCACATGAGTTAGGACCTGATCTTTTAATGAGATCAAAGTAATATGTAAATATTTACCAGTCAAGTTATACACAAGAATCTTGTGGGTTTCTCTTTCAATAATAATAATAATAATTATTATTATTATTATTTTTATTATTATTGAGAATGATAAAACAATCGAGGGGACGATCAAAAAATCCTGATACAGTGAAGAGACGTTTTCCTGGTATGTTAACTTTTCTTCACGGTGGCTGCAAGACTGCATTTGACGTCATAGGTAAACGTCACTATTGTGTTCAAAACCTTTACCTGCGATTTTGATGGCTCAAGATTTACTATAGTGTGATAGGTAATCATTTATATAGACAAGTATCAGAACTATTGAACAGAGCTTTACCAAATAATACAAGTCCAAAAATTAAGTAGGGTTATGAAATATACATTTGCCAACTTTCACTTTATCTGATGCTTTGATAAAAAAGTGTAGTCGAAAAACCGTGTTTCATTGGCTCTGAATCCCTTTGTAGTTTATAGAGTGGCTAGAAAATGAGTGGCGAGCGACGACGCTTGGCTTCTAAGGTGGTAAGGCCACACCGGACGCGGCAAGCGTTGAGGAAGAGGCACGACTTCTTTCGGAGAGCAGCGTCTTGAGACAATGGCCACATCAAAAACACCACCCTCCCTCCCACGCATCACTCTCAGCAGTGGAACTATCCTTCACTGACATCACGTCATTATCGCGTTTGGGGGGAAATTGCTTTTAATCGAAAAGTGATGCTAAATGACGATATTTTATAAAAAAAGTGTGGATTTAGATTTTAAACAGAGAAGGGAAGGATCTGAAAAAATTTTATTAAAGCAATGTTTATACGAAGACAAATTTTATGAATATTTACAAATGATTTCAACGATATTTTGATTCTTTGGCATATAAATAATAGAAGTCAGGCTCACAAAACAAACGACGAACTACAGTATAGGCAATCCATCTCTCAAAAGGTTGGCTACTAAACAGTACCTTTTATTTCAGGGGAGCCTTCTCGAATTATTTCACTGGAGTTGGAAGAGTTCCATGGCAAAAAAATTTATAAAGAAAATATAATTGAGGCAAATATGACATAAAGTTCATAAAAATCATTGTCCCTTATTATACTTTACAGAATTAACTAGTTTTGAAATGAAATATCATTGTTAAAACATTTGAAATTTTTCATTTGAAATATCCCTGACTTCATCTTTTAGATTTTGTCTGGTTATCTTTTGAAACCATGGATGGAAAAAAAAACGGATTGTCTTTTCTATATACTGTGAATAGATATATATATAGCAAATGATATACAGACTGGTTATATTATGGATGAATTACATACACTGAATTATATTAGCAACGTAGAAACAATATATAATATCAAGAAAATGGAAGAATATATATACAATATAGTCCCAATATATATATATATATATATATATGATGTAACACTAAAAAAGCACACACACTATTTTAACTTACCATCAAAGCAGTTGATTGCTTATATCTTCCCAATGCTTTTTTTTTAACATAATGTTATTTTTTGAGTGGAACGGGATAAAGCAAACGAAACTCCTCCCAAATTAATTCTTCTGTCGCCATTAGTGCAATCACGACCGACTGAATACGTGAAACTTCGGCTTCATGGAAATGGTGTGGTCTTGGGTGAAGACGTCTGGGAACCGCCGCGGTATTTTTAAAACATGTTACATCGATTTTAATAACTGCAGAGGGTCGAGTCTTCCCGCTGGACAAGTATCCGGTATTGAACATAAGATATGTTACATTTCAAATCGTAGGGGAACCTCTTCCCTGCAATTTCCAACGCTCACTTTATCTGGATGGCTTTGATAAAGGGCGTCCTCTCCAAAAACCGTGTTTCATTGGTTACTAAGGCAAATTTCTTAGAATTTCAGAATTCTAAATGAGTGGCGAGCGTGCAATGTTTCTACATTGTCCCAACAAAAAGGACATTTAATAAAGGAAATTATAATGTCATTTCAAATCAGAACCATCGCATAAGCCTTCCACGTCACTGATTAATCGACACGTAAATCATTACACTTGCTTGCGATTTCCACTGATCTTTAAACTGACTAGATAGTAGGTTTTGTTGGCAACGTCTCTACAGAAGATTTTGCCGACACCCATTATCCTCTTTTTTTTTTTTATTTCCTGATACTGATGAAATGTCTCTTGGTACTGTCATATGGAGAGAACTGTTTCTGTCATGGCTGGGAACCAGCTTTCCTTAACGGCAGCATTTACGTGCATTTTTCAGTACCAAGCACACTATCAATATAAATGACTCGGATGGAGCAAAACAATTTTCGGTTTGGGGAACGTGTTAGGCCTAGACCACTGTGCTATTGCCATATTTACTGAAAATACCGTCGCACACACACACACACACACATATATATATATATATATATATATATATATATATATATATATATATACATGCGCTCGTGTGTTGTTTGTGTGTAGTCTACGTGGTTAACGTTGTTATGGCGAGTGCGGTAACCTAGCCTAGCATGTTTTCCAAACTGACAAGTTTATTTCTGAGGGTATTTTATGTAATTCTGTGTTAAAGTAATGCTTCGCCTTTTTTTCTAAAATATAATTTGTTTGTATGCAAAAGGCCGTTCAGCATAGGCCTGTGTTGTAGATGTTTGTGCTATGCTTAATTATTCCATCTGGTTATCAAACATCAAGAAGAATTATGAAAAAATATGGGCATTTAGTTAACGCACCAGTAAAAAGAGCCACGGATCTATTGAATTGCAGATATAACCCCAAAAAGGCATCCTGAATAATATAACAGTTACCAAATGCTTGCTGTGTTTTGTAAAGCCCCTTACCAAGAAACTAACTACTGTTCTGATGCCATAAGATATACGGTAGGTGGCTTGTCGTTTACCTCCCTTTAACATTTCTCATAAGGTAAATTTTATCAATTCCGCCTTATAATTAGAATCTAGTCTTTATGAAATGTTGATAATTAACCAATAAACTAACATTTAGTGTGATTTGTTCCAATATGCGTAAAATATAAATAAAAACAAATAAAAGTTCTGCACGAAAAACTTTGTATGCGAAACACATTTCATGACGTTGATTTCGGCAACCATGCTATTTAATTTTGGAACATTTTTTCATAATCTCTTGACCCTATAACATTATTAACAGACATAAAATATGTTTTAGAAAAAAAAGTATGTTAACAAAAAGGCTTTCATCCGAATTATCAAGTTCTTACATGAAATAATGCTCTTCGATCACGTCACATTCAACCAATCACCGTCAAGTTACCGCCCCTCTCAAGGGCATTTCCGCCAGATTCAAGAAAAAAAAAAAATAGAATATAATGAATGTATACAGCTGAAATATGCTGGAGGGCACTGCATATCGAATTTCACGGACGAGTTAATATTTGATACTCATTCATATGCAAGTATTCCAGCGGACACAGCCACCAGAATCGACCTACGTGGGAGCTGACAAGGAGTGAAACAAGACGGATGGACTCCGTTTCTTTGAAGGACAACAGCCGTTTTCAGTCCCACCAACGTCGTTATTGCACGCTTGCATGCTCCTTATCAACTCTTGGCTCTTATTGTTCACATTCTCCAGTGATTAGGGTTAAGGTATTGTCAGTCGAAATATGTGGTTTTGCCAAGTAAATATGTTTTGTAGTCCTTTTAATATATATATACTGTATATATATATATATATATATATATATATATATATATATATATATATATATATATACACACACACACACACACATAAGTGTCTGTGAAGTTAAAGGCCCATAAAGATAGAATAACACCAAAGATCATATATTTCGTTTTGCCACTGCTTCCACCCTGAACATTTGCTAATGCGGGAGGTGACTCAGATGATTATATACAATGTGCAAATGAGGAATAACGACTTTCGGCGGGATCAGAGATGGTGATTAAATTTCTTAGCCCCTGATGGTTAGCACCCCTGAATCATTCCTATTCTTAGTTTGATTAAAGATGGCAGATTCCAGAATCTTCTGTATGCATCACTTTTCCTAGGTACCTTTTCATAGTTCCAAATAAAATACGCAGATTGCATCTAATGATTTAATATTTTGAACACTTGCTAGATAACATCTGACTTCTCATTCTTACGCAGATCATGTCCCCATCGGCCTTGATAAAACACGGTCTAGGCACCGCAAAGCCAGGTAACCTCTGCGTAACAAACTACGTTCCACTTTTAAATGTAACTTTTATAAGCAGAGGTTCTGCCACAGTATATTTCGAAAGGAAATTTTGCCTTCCATTATGCCTCGAAGTATGACATGGCAAAGGTGATGTTGATGATATATTCACGTTCTGGGAGAGCTGCCGACGTTTTCTTCAGTAGACTGAATATATTATTTCCAGCTATTAAATTGAAAACCGGATGGGAAAAAGATGTCAAATTGCTCTTCCTAGGCATTCTTAACACGAGACACTTCCTAAGCCACCATGATGTGCCAGGGAGGACCATGGATGAGTGCAATCTATTTCTAACAGCACCAAGGATATGCTCATATGGGTTGCTAGAGAAAGACTGAGACACAAATAGGTCATTATCTGACTCAGCTACTCTATCCAGCATATATAACGGTGGAAGCTACCAACAAAATCATAAAAATATACTACAAAAGCTCCTCAGATATGAAACAAATGGACTTTAGAAGCAAACTAAAACTCACCTCTGTTGAAAACACAAAAAAAGTAGCTGAATACTTCGAATCTCTTTAATTTTCAATATCCCCCAAAAATCGGTGGTTAGTGTGTGCATATTTAAATTTGAAAATGGATGCTGATTCCGGTGTTTAGAAAATGTACAATAACTGTGATAAAATTTATATCATGGAGATTGATAGACCGATTGCATAATGATAAGTGAATAATCAGCAACCAATCCGAGATGGCACCGAGTGTTTGGGGATTCTGGTACACGTGTAGGACATTGGTGACAACGCATGGCGTCCTATAAAAGGCAAGTTCAGGCTAACCACGTCTCCATAAGTCTAGGAACATATTCTGGGGAGACAGCCTTCGAAAAGACTGCTGAAAAGTTTAGGGGAGCCAATAAGATTCGGGACTCTATACGGTCGAAAATTGCCATTTATGTCCCATACATTTTTTTTTTTTTTTTTTTTGGTTTTGTCTTCGGTGTAAAGTATTATTACCCATAAAACGACATATAGTTTTGGCTACTTTGTGTACAAATATACCATCGTCGCAGCCATGGTCCGTTTTAGCACTGGTGTTTGCTTTCGCAGTTGGGCCTTTTTGAAGTAGTTGGCCTTACAAAAGGTTCTGGAATCTTCCATCATTCATCAAACTGGGAATATGAAATATTCAGGGGTACAGACCAATGGGGACTAAGATGTCTTGAACGCTAGATAAAGTGACATATTCATATTGCTACCGAATAACAGTATTAAAGTCTCATGAAAAATTTGAATTCTGGGACATATTTTACGCTAAGTTTAAACAGTGTCTCTAATTCCAAAAAAGTAGTTGTTCCTTACCTGCAAATTTTTTATAATTATTCGGATCAATTGCTTTCTCAACGTATTTACCATCAACCGGGGTTGGGATCGTCAATCTAATTATATGCCTTCTTGTGTTAACTATTTCCATGGGACTTTTTAGGAAGCCTTGTTGGGTTTTATAGTATATATCTATATATAAATAATATTAATTTATATATATATATATATATATATATATATATATATATATATATATATATATATATATATATATATAGCAAATCAAATCCACAGGAAAATGGCAGGCAGAAGTTCAGTACCAAGCGCTTTCACGTTTATTAACGCATCGTCTGGGTAAAAATGAGACACAGATGAAAGAAGGTTACAAAGTTAACAAAAAGAACAAGAATACCAGATGGTCAATTTTCAAAGGGTAATAAACAGAAAGATAATCCAGGATAATCCGGGATCAGTAGTCACAAACTAAAACCACAGACCTAGCTACAAAAGATTAGCCATACGAAATCCACAAACATGTATAAAATTAAATACCAGATGGTCAATTGCCAAGGGGTAATAAACAAAAGGGTAATCCAGGAAAATCCGGGATCACGCGGTCACAAACTAAAACCATATACTTACAGTAACCATAAGAGATACGGAATCTTACCCACTCAAATTGCAGAAACATGTACAAAACTGAATACTAACTTTGTTTATATTTATCAACAACTTTTTTAATTATGAAGGCATCAAGTTTAAACAAACTAAGACTTAAATTTAGAACACTTACATTATTTGACTTGATAAAACAAGATTCAGTGATATTCCTTTTAACTGTGTCGTTGCACGGGACGGAAGATCTTGCTTCACTCCAGTTAATACAGTACAGTGGTTCCCAGCCTTTTTAGCAGTTGACCCCCATCATGCTCCTCCAGCCATAACCGCGACCCCACTGGTTTTATGCAGTGTATACAGTATACTGTATAACTGTCCAATGTATGTGTTGCTTGTTACTATATTACTGACTGTAGGCTGTAAAAGCAAAGAACAAGTAGCCTATAGGTCTATGGTTTTAGTTTTGACTACTTGATCCCGGATTATCCTGGATTATCTTTCTGTTTATTACCCTTTGGCAATTGACCACCTGGTATTCTTGTTCTTTTTGTTAACTTTGTAACCTTCTTTTCATCTGTCTCATTTGTGCCCAGATGATGCGTTAATAAACGTGAAAGCGCTTCGTACTGAACTTCTGCTGCCTGTCATTTTCCTGTGGGATTTGCTCATACACTGAAGTCACGTGCATCTACTGTGATTTTTTTTTATATATATATATATATATATATATATATATATATATATATATATATATATATATATATATATATATATATATATATATATATATACATATATATATATGAATACATTTATATATAATACAAACGTCCTTTAATATCCAATTCGCTCTACCTCGGAAGTAATATATTTTCATATGTGTTACCGAAGGGAATTTTTGTTTAGTTGATAATAAGTTCGTCGTCCCGTGGGCTCGAACCAACGAAGGACAAGAACTAAGGACTACAGTGGACGCCTTAATCCACACGGGCACAAGTGAGGTATAAGTGGAATCGGCTCCCATCTACAAATCCCGTCGAACTCAGGAGTTTGTATTTAGAGACGATATCCACCCACCTCTGCCATGTTGACCGTGTAGTGCGTTTGTCGCACGCAACATATTATGACTTTTTATCACATCGCGGTGATGTGATAAAAATGAAATCATATATATATATATATATATATATATATATATGTGTGTGTGTGTGTGTGTGTGTGTGTGTGTGAATAGTATACATGAATACATTTATATAAAGACGTAAAGAAGTATAGTATATTATAGCGTGCTATTTCCCACTAAGTGAACTCTGAAAATAGAAAGATGAATTTCATACAGATCTCCATAATGTCATATATAAAATTCTATATATGCTGGTGATATGAATTCAATAGTTGGCTGGATCAGTAGATTTAATGGACGAAGAAGACTCATAAAAAAAAGAAAAAATATGTTTCATTATATTACTTATTCTATTAAGAACAATATGGCAATTACAGATGCTCTTTCCCAACAGAAGGACATCCACAAATACACTTAGATATCTGCAAATAGGTCACACAGACAAAAAAAACACAAGAATGTTAAGAACTGTGGGAACGAGACGCCGGTAGTGATCACCATCATATTGCCACAATAAATCTGAAACTCGAAATCACCCAGCAAAAAACTGATAGAATAACTATGTGTAATCTAGTTAAGTTTCTTGAAGATGAACATAGGATTTTACAAGTGCATATCAGAACGGATTTGCAGTTCTAGAAACCATATCAGAGAAAGGGCAGACAATTAATGGGGACTGATTTGTCACCAAGAATGCATATCAGTTTGCCGCAAAAGAGGTTCTGTGATATTGGGGTAAAAAGATGGAAACCTTGGATATTGGATGAGACTTGTATGCAAAAGGTACTGGCAGACAAGTTTCAGGGAAGACATGAAGAGTGCAGAATAAAGTTAAGTAAGAAGTACTCAAGTTTAGATTGCGAAGATGAATGAAGACCAAAAGGAGATAATAGGGAATATTTGGTCGAACAAGCGGTTGATATTGACGAAGCCATATATTCAGGAAATGGTATTGGTGTTAGGGTAGCCAACAGAATTATTGATAAAAAAAATATCCATGAGAGAAAGAAAGAGAGGAAAATACCTGTCAAAGGAGTAGTGGCCGATAACATCAAAAGAAGCGTAAAGACAATGCAGCAGGGTGCAACACTCCTCGTGGAGTTGACTGCATGATATACCAGAAGCGAAAGAAGATTTGAATGTGCTCACCCATGAACTGCCAGTTTTAGTTTTCTGTAAAAGAAAACTATTGTGCCGGCTTCGTCTGTCCGTCCGCACTTTTCTGTCCGCCCTCACATCTTAAAAATTACTGAGGATAGAGGCCTGCAAATTGGTATGTTGATCATCCACCCTCAAACCATCAAACTTAGTAAATCGCAGCCCTCTAGCCTCAGTAGTTTTTATTTTATTTAAGGTTAAAGTTAGCCATAATCGTGCTTCTGGCAACAATATAAGATAGGCCAGCACCGGGCCATGGTTAAAATTTCATGGGCCGCGGCTCATAAAGCATTATACCGAGACCACCGAAAGATAGATTTATTTCCGGTGTCCTTAATTATACAGTAGGCTGTTGTCGCTGTACAGAAAACTCAACTTCGACGCATTTTTTACTTGTTTGAAGTGGAATCAGTAATAAAGAAACTTAAGCGAGGATGATATCAGGTTATGATTGTTATAGATTTTGCCACACAGTCCTCGCAGGTACTTCTAATCACGTTTTCATATTGGCCATTCTTTTATATACAAAGTACTGTCACCTCATATAAGACATCAGGAGAGAAATAGCCAAAATCAAACTAGAAAATCCTATGTAAAAAAATGAAATCCTCAAACCGAGACAAAGAAATAAGCACTGCATCAAACGCAGAGCGAAAAAAAAATCCGACCTAGCACCTCAAACCTGACGAAAAGAAAGTATCACCAACAACAGTACAAACAGATTATTAAAAGTAAGACAGGGAAACAGTAATTTTCAATACAGATAAAAGTTAAAGCTCCTATTAAAAAATATAACTAACAAATAGTCGCTGTTGTTCACTGAACTGCCCACAACACAGCGGTTCATAGCATAGTGATCTTTCAGTGACTGTCCAGCAACAACGGCAGAAATTCGAGTTAAACTTCGGGGACGTCAGTTAATCGCGACTCCTTGAGATCCTCCAGATTCGCAAAGACGAATGGGATTTCAGAGCAAGTGTAAGGACACACACCACCAGCTGCCGTCCTAAAATAGCACAAAAACACTTTAGAGAGACAGTGAAAATACATTTGTACAAGTTCTTTAAAGTACCATCGTTTAACAATTCACTGCAGATCGTTAATACTTAACACAGTCGCTTGGGAAAGCCACTTCCCCTCTCAGTGAACACAGAGAGGTAACTTGGCTGAAAAGCTTCCATCGCAACCGAGACTTTCCAAAGGTCATGAAACGACCAGACTTCCTTATGGATTAAGGAAATAGACTTTGCAGAATAGGGAATGAGGAAACTAAGCCAGATGATTGGGAATTGGAAATCATAGCAAAGGTACCGAAGAAACGTGACCTGACTAAATGTGGTAACTACAGAAGCACTGCGCTTGCGTTGTTTGTAATGAAAATAATTGGAGAAGAATTTGTGCTCAGTCATATTGCGCAACAGCGTATAGAATTTGAAAATCCTTTTTTCATGGCTTTTGTTGATTATGAGAAAGTAATGGTGCGGATTGTTTCCCTTCTCATAGATTTCATCATGAACACACTGGGCGGAGACGGAGGGGAAAGTTTTACAAAGTTTCCTCAGCGGCATACATCTGAGAAAAACATGCGTAATGGAGGACAAAGCCTGCATGAAGGGCAAAATAACATCAGATGGAGGGGAAACGAATCTTTCAAATATTTAGAAACAGGGACATCTAATATGGGTTTTGTAAAGTAAGAATTTACTGAAACACCAAAAAGGGCAAATGGAAAATGTTCTGACTGAAACTGCAAAGGTGTGCGTGGGTCTATTACAGTATGCATTACTATATGGGCATGCATCGTGATATGCCAATGAGACTAATCAACATGATTTGTCGATTAGACCGAAAAACTTTAAGCATTGGGAGTCAGATGGCAGGACAAAGTTAGAAATGATACTTTAAGGGAAATTACGGAAGTTCCATATGTAGTGTAGATGGGTTGATGACGGGGAGACGTAGATGGGCTTGGGCGTGCTCTTCGCACAACCCCTGGGTGAATAGTAAGTGATATATAGTGTCAGCTGGACCTCTATGGGCACCAAAAGGGTTGGATAACCCAGACCTATTGAGTGAAAGCTAAGAGATGGGAAGGTGGAAAGGAATGGAGATCAGACGAAGATAAATCAAAGGGAAGATATGAATGGCAGAATTTCACAGTGGTCCTTTGCTTACGTACCGTTGGAGGAAATTACGGTCATGGTAAATGGTAAACATAGATAGAAAAAATAGATTGATTGAGAAATGGGCACACATATATATGTAGGTACACACACACACACACACACACACATATATATATATATATATATATATATATATATATATATATATATATATATATATATATATATATTAGGTTGAATAGAAAATAATAGGTCTAATTGATCATGATTTGCCGTACACACGCACATACAGGAGTATATGAACATAAATACACAAGCACACACACGGCAAGTTATAATCCGTGAAACCTATTACTGTATAGCCAAGTCCAGTCCAGCGCTCTTTGCAGTTAAGCCCCGCCCACTGCTTACGTCATGACCATCCCTCAAAGCTAATTGGTTGGCAATAGTTTCGAAAAGTCGGTTAATCTGTGGCTCTTTTCATGTTCATTAATATTGCAATGGTTGTTGTACCGAACTAAAATACGTTCTGCAGATTATCAAAAGGAAACGTTATTTTATCCCCTGAAATAAAATTGTAATACGCATCTCAATAAAGGTGGTAAAAAAAAAAAGGAAAATATAAACGAAGTCAGGAGTGTTCCGCGATGCTGCAGTGTTGTGTTTCGTAAATGAGGTTCACCTGAATGCGAAGGTGACACAAGGAATGTCTGCATTCGAATCGGTGCACTTGAATCACTGGACAATGATAATTACCGTCTGATATTGTCAAGCGTGTTCACCATTCTAAACTTAAACACAAAGACTCTCAGAGCTATGCAGACTGATATTTCATATTGATTTTATGAAATTTTACAACTTTTTAACAGTCATAAAATCCATTTCATTGCAATCGTTTACACATTCGGAAGGATGACAAGCAGTGACGGCATCCTAAAAAACCAGAATATGCCTATGTTTAACTTAAAGTTACAGAATAATAGGCTGTACGAGTCGTATTGGATATAATTTGCTGAAAATTTTCCTAAGGACATTATCTTCTTTCGAAATAACAGGATCATAAAAATGGACTTACGTATAGACCTATGATGCCCTATGTCTTTTTGTCGGTTTACGCAGCTTATGGTGTTTGGATTATAGGCCCATCTTATACTCAGTCGTTTTATTGTGGTTATTCTTATTTTTGTTTTTGTTGTTATGGTGCTTGTAGTTTTGCCTTCGGAAACTTTTCATATGGTGACCTAACATTGCAGAATAAACATAGACCTATTCATAAAATACTGCTGTAAAGAATTATCTGCCTACTCTTGTCAATTGAAATTTAGTCATATGTTTTAATTAAAAGTAATGGGGATCTTTATGAATACAGTCTATGCTAAATATTCTCCTAACAACAGAGAGAGAGAATATTTACTGGCTCATGTATCCTTTTGTCCAACAGGGTTATCTACGAGAATGCCCCCTAAAGCAAATGAATCTCATGGGCTACCCGCAGACTGGTTTGGATCATCTCATACATAACTTTTTCAGTTATCATTTATTTTTTCTTATTTCGTTACGTGTCTTATGACGCCTTCCTACCATATCCTTCATTCTCGTAGAAATGCTACAGCAGCCTTATATTCACTATCACAGTAATATATTATTTGTTATCCCTTTTGTAAATATTTCTTCAATATATTTCATTGACAGCAGTTTGATAGTTGTGTGTAAGGCTGAGACAGTCCCATGATTGATGTGTGTGTGCCATCGGCTACGTGTCCATAAGTTTTACTTTTATTCTCTGTGGTATAAGTGGCGTTACGATTACTATGGCCATGTAGCCTATGTGCATGTGCACTTGCTTATACGTGTACATTCCACTTTATATTATACATTGTTTATCGTGGAGTTGAAACTACTATATTAATTAAAAGTTGCTCTATTTCCAACAGATACGGGAAGAAAACTATTTGCGATAATGTGTAGTCCTATGACCTGTCATTGCCTCAATGTATAAGGAATTGACGTGTAGGTCTATGACCTGTCATTGCATCAAAATGTAAGAATGTGATGTGTAGTCCTATGACCTGTCATTGCCTCAAAATATAAGAAATTGACGTGTAGGCCTAATGATATTAACATTTGACATGGCTGCATAAGTATTTGCTTCATTTCAATTAATGTGGTCTATGTGGGATCGCTTATTTAGGCCAACACCAATTTAAAAAAAAAAAAAGCAAGATGCTTGTGTATTTAGGCTCCGCATGATAAAAAAAAAAAAAGATGCGCAGACTAAATGATCCAAGATCTTCCTAATGATATACTGTATAACTTAAAATATCTTTTATCGGATATATTAATTGCACACTTCAAAACTCCGGGAACTCAAATCTGTGGTGTCATCATTCACGCACGACACTCAACATGACCGAATAGAGTCAAATCCGTACTGGTGATCATTTGGACTGTTAACTAGTGTGACGTCATTCGCCCCTCGAGAGCTAGCCAATCACTGGCGTGCAGTGGGCGGGGCTTAGCTGCAAAGAACGGTGGACTCTGCTCATAGTTTCCATTCAACCTAAAAGTTTGCAGTCGTGTTTGAAAATCCTTCGATAAATTATCTGTAACTGAAATTTGATTTTATAGTCTCCCGGAATATTATTCGTCACTTCAGCCAGCGCCATTTTATACTGCTGCGTTATTAACATTTTTAATGTAGTTCTCGCATTTCTTGAATGCTATTTCCCATTCTGCTCAGCTTTTTTACTCTTCAACTTACAAACATTTTCTCTATTTTCTCAATATTCATTCCTTTTACCGCATACTCTTCTACCGTAATTATCCTTTGAACCACACATACTTCTTGATACGTTTCAAAGACAACTGCTTATAACGCTTTCTCCAGAGACTCGTTCTTGATTGCTTTTTGTCTGCTGTTAGATACCACAAAGTGAAGGTAAGTGCTCTTCCTCTTCGTCTTTTCCTTGTACTGAGACTACTTCTGATTCCACACTCTCATCAGAACTCCCTCTGTCTCTTTTCTTGCGCACTCTTCGTTCTTTCGGAGTCATTCTTCAGCTATTTTTATCCTCTTGCTTTGTCAAAACATCATGCGAGTCAGCCATAAACAAATATGTTAGTGAAGAAAGAAAAGAACTAAAAAAAAAAAAAAAGTCTTGATACAGCATTAAGCAAGTATTTGGGTAGACCAGTACTGATCAATCAAATCTTTAGAAAGTCTGAATTTATAGGAAATGACGATACGGACTCCCAACATTTGATGGGAACACAACCTGTAGCCTCCTTTCTCCTGCCCAACTAACTTTACCTATCATGGCTACCCTTGCTAACTTTACCTTGCCGGAGGTTTGACCCAGGACGCCATCAGGTGCGTCCAGCGGCGATGTGTTGAACCTAATATTTGTTTGTTTGATGTCCCAGTTACCTTTGAATAAACGACAGGCTCTGAAACCAGAAAAATGTGTCCATTTGTGCTCACTTCAAACTGTGAAGGATTCATTTCCTGGAAACTTGGGTGTTTCTTATCATTTCCAATATCCTTTAGGTGATGACCACAGCTTTTCTATCCACTACTTTTCTAAGACCTTCTAATGCAGACAGAGATTGCATCCCTTTGTGCCTTCTAAAAGAAAATTATGCTTTTTTCCTTTCAGCAGGAGAAACCCACGTATGTGATGGCATTTCAGGTGACTATGATACTTGGTAAGTTACAGTACAATTTATTATTTTTTGTTTTTTGCTTATCATCCAGTACGGTAAGAATAAATTCAAAAAGTGTCAGCTTATTCAGGGTAATCTCCTAAACAGTTTTTCTGTAACTGCTTAGTACTTTTTGCAGCAAGAGAGAACTAATTAGTAAACGAACAGGATGTTATGTTCGATTCATAACTGAAGTTAATATAGATGTGGTCATTAATTACCAAACGATTTACTGGCCTCCATATGTATCTGCATATTAATAGCCCTAATTAGATATTTTTAACAATATTTCATAGCCAGCTGCTCTCTTGACAGTTTTCGTGTCATGTACTCCTCTTTTTTTTTTCTTTCTACGAATATAATCATCTTTTCTTCTACTAAAGTAAGGAAAAATAGTATAGAATTTAAAAGCTATGATTAAAGAAAAAAAGCGAATATGGCAATACAAAAAGAAAATTCTTGTTATGATGATAAACCCGGAAAGCTGAAAGCATGTTAGATCACACCATAAGTTTTTCTTTCATACTTCTAGAATTCGATTTGTAAAGTGAGGCCTTCTGGATTTGAGAATGAGAACACCAAATGGTTCAGTCAAGTGAATGAAATCATAAATGGTCACCGGCATTCATTAAATCTATTCTTACGTCCATCATTAATACTTTCATATGGTCGACTTTGTCATGAATCTCTCTTTCTTGAGCTGCTTCAGTAGTTTACTCTCACGTTACCCTATGAATTTCCTCTCTCTCTCTCTCTCTCTCTCTCTCTCTCTCTCTCTCTCTCTCTCTCTCTCTCTCTCTCTCTTTATCGGTGGATTAACTGTGGTTTTCTGGTGCTTCTTTATCTATATATTGACATTTTTACTTTAAAGTGAATACATACTGTACTGACACAGAAGAGCTACTTTGATTATTATACGATCATCACTCTCTTATAAACTTCCCCTGTCCGTGTTTGATTTCCGTCTTCAATACTAATCTTATAACTCTGCACAGAAGGTGGAATTGCATGACACTGCTCATGTTATCCTTAACTTTATTCTTAATCTTTTGAGGACTTTGACCTCCAGTAACTTAGAAACTATCTAATACACACACATACACGCAAGAACAAAAAATATAAATAAATAAACTATGGTAAAAGAAATTCATTTAATGAATTGATTTTTTTCTCCCTTGAGTTGAAATATATTGTATCTAGAATAACCACTCCTCCGCCTCTCTTTTATACGAGCTACACAAAGAGAGAGAGAGAAAGAGGCCAGGCCAGAAGAAATTAGAGCATGGAGTTTGCCAAAACATGGAAGAAAGTTCCTGAGACAAAATATTCGTAAAAACTGTATGGAATTATCAGAGATGCTTCAGCAATTCAAAAATATTCTTTTGTTGTTAATACTCTTCAGTGATATTTACCCGTTCCTTCTCCTTCTTCTTCTTATTATTATTATTCGAATCGCGTTTCTTCATAAGCGGTTCATGAAATTGGGTGGGAAAGAACCCCGTTGTCTCCTGGTTACTTGACCACAATAGACATGGCAGACATGCTTGAAAGCAGCGGTTAGCCTACAAACAGCAAAATTGTCAAAAACCGGTTACACATAACTCCCGAGGTGCAACATATTCAGACAAAATCGTTGTATGATATGCTTCATTGCATATCAGTTTGTAGTCATATGTCACTCCAAGACTCGGGGGTTTCTCCTAGTGGCGTAACTAAGGAGGGGGGAGATGTCCGCCCCGGGCGGCATTGTCGGGGGGCGAGGGGGGCCATTCTAGCATCTTGTGAGCAGGTCTGGTCTGCCATAATTCTAGATTTTCTAGCATATTTCGTCTGATCGGAACACTGAACAGTTATTTATCGACTCTGCTGTTGACAATGAGCGATTTTTGATAACGACAACCCTGGTTTCTTTCTCCTCCTGCCAGTTGTAAGAGAAGCTTATCTCAATTAAAACTAATCAGCTCAGATTATTAAAGCCTGCGGTATTGTCAAGAGAGCTTGATGTTACTAATCAGTTGGACTTTGATGTTGTTATTAGCGAATTCGCTTCTAACGAAGCTCGTAGGGTTCTGTTGTAAATCTGATGTGTCGTTTTTGTTTTAACTTTATAAAATGAAATAAACGATTGATATGTTAAGGCTTAAAATGAGATGTAATTTTCACCACTTTAGTACTTTTTAGCACGGGAATGAGGCGGCATTTCAGAGTCCGCCCCGGGCGACACTAGCGCTAGTTACGCCATTGGTTTTTCCTACGAAATGAAACAACTATGGAGCGTGTGCAAAATCTTACGCTTTCGAGAAAACCGGAAGTCACACGTCTTTGCTATTCAATGACGTTCGTCGCTACGATGAGCCGGAAAGAATATCTGAGTTTGATCGGAAACGGATCTTATCAAAATTCGCAGTATTACACAAAAGACGGCGTGCTTCCTATGATTTTTTAAACAATCGGAACCTTCCTGGCAAGGTGAAGTTAACTCGAAGTCGTAGACAGTTAGACAAGAAAGCGCTTATTGTTATCGTTTCAGGAATGGAAAAGCTGTCGGTAGCTACAAGGTGGTCGTCGTCGGAGGCGGCATCGCTGGACTCGAAGCCATGAAGACCCTCATTGCAGGAGGAATCAAAAACATCGTCCTGCTCGAGGCCCAGGATTACCTTGGAGGACGAGTGAAAACCTACAGGCAGGGTGAGGAGTCATGGCGACATTGTTTTCTGAGAGTAAACATTGAATCATTGACTTCTGACCTTCTAGACTCCGATACAGGGCACTGTTTTCTGCAAGGTTTCAGAGAGAAAGACCATCTTTACAAAGCATCGTTCTTCATTTACATCAGTCACTGAAAATAATTCCTACAATGTTTTTAGTACTGAATGACAAAAAAAAAAAAATATATAATATTTGTTTATGTTTGTGCTGCAACTTTGCTAGATCATGACGCACCTGACTTCCTTACAAGTTTCTTTCCCCTCAGCGGCCGACTTGGTCTAAAAATTGTGGTTGCCAGTTAACAAAAGTGGGACCCACACCAACCCTCAGCCACAATATACATAAACGCACACACAAACATATATATATATGTATGTATGTATGTATATATATATATATATATATATATATATATATATATATATATATATATATATATATATATATATATATATATATATATATATGTATATATATATATATATATATATATATATATATATATATATATATATATATATATATATATATATATATATATAAACTCTTACATTTAGAAAGGAATTTACTGAAATTTTCCATGGTCTTGTGTGTAAGGGGTCCACTTGCCATTGGGCGAGCTGGCAACTGGCCAGTCCGTCACTGTTTTCACTCAACAATCAGGAGAGAATTCAAACCCCTGTTTCCGCGTCAGCACATACTTAGACAATGTAAGAGGGTCAATTATATAAACTTTATCTCTCATCCACGTTGATTTGGTGGCGAAATTAATAGACGAAAATTTGTTGATTATCGTTTTAGAATTTTCGGAAGGCAACGGGAACCGTTTCTTTATGTGAGCTACATATGCCTTTGATAATTACCTTTCTTGATGGAGCTTTTGATGCCAATTTATCAACAAAGACAAGCAGACAAAGAGGCTGGGACATAAACATGTAGAAAGAAGTTTCACTGACCCATTGCTACACCTTGACAGGGTCAATTCTGGTGGAAGACGGAGCAGAATGGATTCATGGAGGCTACATGAATCCGCTTTATGGATTAGCTGAAAGCCTCGGCGGTCTGACACAGCCTCTACCTGACGAAGCCTACGGTAATAAACACAGGATTTTATTTGTGTTCGAAAGTGTATGTGTGTGTGTATGTGTATGGTTGTTTGAGTCTCAGGTTTATTTTATTCAGTTTCCTGGCCAACTTTAGTCATTCAATTTGGTGTTCTCCCCGACAGACTTCTTTATCACGGTCTCCTTTTTAATTCCCTTCGTATCCTGCTTAGGTGTCGAATTTCCTCTACAAACTTCTTCATGATTTTTGCTTATTTACCTGTTGATAATTCTCACCCTTTGAATAAATTTGTGTTTAACTTCTTTTGTTTTTTGCTCTTAATTTCTCCTTTTCTTTCTCATTTGAGCTTCTGCACTGCAATGCTTCCTTTCCAAAGTAATGGCTTTTAGGACGTTTCGGCATGAATAATAATAATAATAATAATAAAATAATAATAATAATAAATAATAATAATAGCAATAATAATAATAATAATAATAATAATAATAATAATAATAATGACTAGAGAAATGAAACTATTGCAATATTTTCTTACGTTTATTGCCATTACCAGAAAATACCGTCACACAAAGGAAACGAAATCTGGACAGCCTCTTCCATGGGCCATAACCTCCCTTGCACAAAACTGAACTTAATGAACAAATTCTGGCAGACAAACAGACCAAGAAAAGACACTGTAGAATGTATAACCTCTTTCCGACTTCACTGGCAGAGGTAATTTGATGAATACAATTATCATTCAATTTTCTCGCGACGCACAAACACACTCGGATAATCCATTCAGTTTGTGCCAGTCAAACGGCGCAACTTTAAAATGACTCCTAAGGAGATGCATCTATTATGAAGTAGAGTTCACTCCCGGAAGGCCATTAGCAATTCCACACGTTAGTATTTCTGCATAATGATACCATTATACCCGTGCATCCATGTGATAGGCATATGACTTTACGAATATTCACATTATTTATTCATAAAATATCTTACAAATTGTCATATTCATATTCAGTTTTTATTTTGAGGTTCTCCTCTTAATCCTCATTTGTCTAATAGACACGTCCCTCTTTGCTTGTCACTTACAATTTATAGTATAGTTTCCATAAAAAATTGATCTTTAGGGCCATATCTGTATCTAAATCACGAATACTTAAGAGGTATTTATATATTTTTTTCTAAAACCTTGGCTTCCCCATCTCTGTTTGTGTATCCTTTGGGATATTCCTTCGCAACACGAGATTCAGAAGATCAGTTTAGACCTTAAAAATGTGTATTAGTAGGGAAATTTTATTACTCACCTTTATTTTTTTTTTTTTTTCTTGATAATCACTGGATATTGAGAGGCGTCGATGCGACTAAAAGAAGTTTGCTAGTTAGTGTTGCTCTCTCGAAAAAGAAAGTCATATTTATTTGTGCATTATAGGAACATCAAATAAAGTATGAACTGCTCAAGTTTACCATCTCCACTCACACTTTTACGCTTTTTGATCATCAATATAGTTCGTTTCTTTATAATTCCACAGACTGGCGCGTAAGAACTCAAGACGGCCAGGTGGGAGATGAGTTTGGGTACCTCGCAGCAGCAAGAGTAATGGAAAAATGTGAGGTAAACTCAATACTGGCCAACTACCACGATAAAGGATATGGAGAATGCTACATTGACCAGTAAGACATACCTATCTAAAGCATAATTTTATCAGTTTTGCTATTAAACAGGTCTCAATTTCCATTTATTCTTTCACGCAACATAATTTTCTTGTATTGCATATTTAAGGAATTATTTTCGACCTGTCAACCCATCTTGAAATTTATACTTCTCATATTTGCTCTAAAGCCTCCGAGCAGAGGATGATGGAAGTTACACACCCTCAGGACCCACTTACCCCAGTGGCTGTCTTAAGCTCTGAAAATGAACTGGACTTTAAATTATGAAAGACTGACATTAATCTAGAAACTTGTATGCTGGTTTAGGGCAGCAAACGACAGTCGTTTTACAGTATGTCTACTTGAGCGGGATAAAAGCTCTTCAGTGATAAATAAGGGAATGAGGCACACTTTTGAAATTCTGCAGTGTTGATATGTAATGAAAATCGATATTTTGAAACTTGTCGCGAGATGAAATCCACTGAAGAGAAAAGAGAGAGGGAAAATTTGACGTGCTTTACACCAACTGAACAGAGTAGATCCCTGCAGCAAGAGTACATAATAAGGCTTTCAGTATCGAGAAATTTCTGAGGCGCTCAGAGGGCTGAAGAACAAGATACTGTATGGACAATTCTTTATCGCCGAAAAACGACATCCATCAAGAGCTGCCGGGAGAACTTTATCAGAATGCTAAATAGAAACGGCTACTTCAGAGTAAAACAGTTTGGACTCTTTGTGCAATCAAATTGCACTGGAAAAACTGTGACAATATAACTGGAAGTAAAAGGTGGCCTTTAAGTTTAGAAACAAAACTTGTCAAAAACTAGTTAGGTTTACTCTTTTCATTCCTGTTCAAATTTTACACTAAATATGCCCCAGTACATGAATCTGATTAGACAGACATAGGTCTTATTTGCCCATGAGTGCAAACAGGCTATTTACATATTTAGGAGATATAAAAGGATGTATAAACATGGGTTGGTGACAGAGCTTAAGAGGTGTAAAATGATATTGAAAATTATGAAAATACAACAAGCTAAATTCATTATACTCATGCGCTGATCAGTGACCTGTTGGCCTCATTCTAGAATAATCGTCTTACTCAAAGGCAGGACAAGTACTAGAAATTGTGTAAACATTAGAGCAACAGTACAGAAGATTGTCGAAACATTTCACCATTCTGAATTTTTGCTAGACTGACACTTGAAAAACCAGCAATATAGCCTCTGCTGCTTAACAAACTACTTTGTCAAGAATGCAGCCATTCCAGAATAAAAGTAATCAAGGAATTCTTTGAGAACCTTCTTTACTTCGCAAGAATTCATTAACAAGACTAAAGAAAAACTGAAAAGTTGTTGATTCTCAACCTGGCTAACAAGATCTGGGACTGACCGAGCCTGGTACAAGAGAGAATACAGTATGGTGTGATTTAGAGAACTACAGTAGATCAAGGTCATCGTAGAAAGTAATATACTGGATGACCTAGATGACCAGTGACAATCGATGCCCAGCAACAATACCACAAGCGCATTGTTGAGATGGAAAAAATTAACGAAGACTTACAAATCCTCGCCCTAAGTTTCCTATTTAGACCTGTCATAAACTCTCGAGTCAAATCAATTTTGATTTCATTCCATCATCTTTGTGCCTGTATGATTAATAATACCCGTTATTGTATTACATATGCATTCCTTCAGAGTTAATTTCAGAGTCTCCTTCCAGTGGCTAATTCTTTTCGAAAACACGATTCCATTTTTTCGTCACCAGAGTTCACTATTTCGTTTTGACAAAGAGCAACTAATTCGGATCTGTGTCAGACAAACTGTCTGGAATGATCGGTCATTCCTTTCAGGATGTAATCATTCCCCTTTATTTCCGTTTTCATAATGAAATACTTTGTATCAGTAAGAATTAACATTTTCATCCCTTCGTAATTATCAAACATCTTTCCTTTTAACAGATTTCCGAATGTTTACCAGAATTTCGGAGCTGTGTCATCGGAGAAAGACGCCTGGCTTCATTACTTGCACATGGTAAGCTTAGGTCCTTACCCACAGCCAACGCAAAATAAGAAATAAAGAGAGCTTGACTTCAACTATAACAATCAGTGTCAGAGAATGAATCGTCACTGACACTGACGAGTCTGTTGTCATTTGGTATAGAGCACCAGAAAGGAAACATAGTAGCAGGTATTGAGAGTCTGCTGTCCCTCATCTCCATTTCCATATATTGCATAAGCACAATGCTTTCTTGGATTAATTTTCTTTCAAATTTTAAGGTTTCTCAATGGAAATATTATCCAAATTATGTCGAAATGCAAAGGTTTTACAGTACACATCTTAAAGTAATTACGGCAAAGAAAGCCTACGGTCAAGTTTAAACTTTTTATTAAAGGATATCGATTTCGGTGGTCTCAAAATATCTTAGTGCCAAGAATTCAAGAAAATAAAGAGAAACTCTGCTTATAACGATGATGAAAACAAAATGATAATCCCTTCAGTAATAATGATAATACAATATATATATAATGTTTAGAATTGCTGAGACTGTGAAGACAAACTATGGTATATTTCTTTATTATAAATCAATCAGAAAACCCACCCAAGAGTCTAGTACAAGGAAAAACGGCTACTTTTCCGTTGGAATGTCTTAGTAGGTCCTGGAATGTTCTTAATATCTGAAATAATGGACCGAGTTTGCTCCACAGCCCAGCACTTGTTTGGCTGGACTTCAGAGCTGAGTCTTTTATTCATATGTATTTTTACGGCCAGGGTGGTTGCTCTACGAGGCACTAAAGAGGTAAAATGACTCACTGTAACTCTCCTTTCCATGTCATGGTTCCAATACGTTCATAATCAAAAGATCTCATTTCTGTATTCAGAATGAGTGAGGTTCAAAGTACGAACAAAAAATAACACACAATAGAAGAAATAACAATGTCAATGTCCTTTTATAATTAATAAAAAAAAAAAACAGTCAATATTACTTCGCCAGAAAATTAGAGCCGTAATTGATGCAGTCTGTAAAATCATGAAATTGTCACGTATGTGACAGCAAGATATATATATATATATATATATATATATATATAATATATATATATATATATATATATATATATATGTGTGTGTGTGTGTGTGTGTGTGTATGATATATATATATATATAATATATATATATATATTATATATATATATATTAAAGTTTGGGGAGAAGGACAATTGCTTTTTTCCTCTCGATATACTTTATTTAGCTGACGTTTCAGGACCATCTGTCCCTTTATCAGTAAAAGTTTGTTCCTAAAAACTTTTACTGGCCAGGGTTCAAATTTGTATAGTCATTGTTTCTTTAATTTTAAGTTAAACTCCCTATCTACCCTCTTCTACAGGGCCTTCAGTATTTTATTAATAACTGCTTTCCATCTAAGCTTTTTTACAAACATCTTTATTAAATTTTAAATAATATTTTTCACCCAAAATTTGAAATACCAACAGTACTAAACTATCTTTTTACGCAGGTGTCCCACTAATTTACGACAATGAACAAATATTTACCTGCTGTTGAACTAACATTAATACCTAGTAACCCAATGACGATTAGGTCCTTGTTTAAATATAAAGAAAGTCTTCACCCTTTGATGACCTTTGCAGTCATTTATTTGTTTAATTGCCCCAGGTGTGACCTGGGAAGTACGTGGCTCCACTCGTAGGTTATTGAAGGTGAGATTAGACTCTCATCGTGGCGTTGGTTATTGAACGGGTGTAAAATTATCAAACCCCGTCTTCTCATGCATAAGAGATCACGCCAAAAAAATGTAAATATAAAATCAACTAGAAAGATTTTAAAATAATAGGCAAAGATCCGAATGACTATCAGCTGTCAGTAATGGAATCAATTTTCATTAAACAGCTAGTTCCCCATATCACGTCAACAACGCAGCACCTCTCGTGAGTTTCCGTCGGAGCCAAAAGGGACTTGAGTGTCATTCAGTTTTTACCTTCAGTACTACTCGGTAAACTTTGTTCTTTTTTATCATATTTCCTTTTATACCTTTATTATTTTATATTATGTAAAAAAAAATTTTTTTTAGCCTGAGTCTATTTTTAATACTTATTCTTTAATTTGTAGCTTTGATAATGGGACAGATGGTCCTGAGACATCAGCTAAATAAAGTACATTGAAAGGTAAAAACGGAATTGTCCTTCCCAAACTCGCTGCCATTCGTCGGTTTTTTTAACAACCGCCTTCAACTTTGATTTATATATATATATATATATATATATATATATATATATATATATATATATATATATATATATATATATATATATATATATATATATATATATATATATATATATATATATATATATATATATATATATATATATATATATATATATATATATATATATATATATATATATATATATATATATATATATATATACATATATAATACGCTCATACAACCTGCGCGTGTACGCATATATATTCCCAAATATTAAAACAGTATCGTTTGATACTGAATTCTCTGTACGTTTGGAATAACTTAAGCCGAAGAGGAATTATAATCCGTAAGTGCTTCTGTGTCGGCCAGGATTCTAGCCATGCGCTGGCTCAGAAACAAGTACAGTGACTTTGACCACCTGACTGTAATTATATATATATATATATATATATATATATATATATATATATATATATATATATATATATATGTACGTATATATATACACAAACACACACATATATGTATATACGAATGTATACAATATACCGATAGACACAAATTGATTTAAACTAATACAGCAAGTAGGAATTTCTTAAGAATCAAAGGTTAGGATTACAATTTCGAATTAAAATAATGAAATTTAGCGCGCTACTCGAATCACTGTTTATCTCTTTCACTCTCTCTTGGTCTAGAATTTTTGACTTTCTTAACACAAACCTTGCTACATGGATTAATCATTATTATTATTATTATTATTATTATTATTATTATTATTATTATTATTATTATTATTATTATCGGCACATCATTAAAAAAATGTCACAGATACAAGAAAAGGGAGGAGAAAAGGCGCCAAAAGTAAAGCTCAGAATGCCAGATGAAGAAACACTTGTGAGGATGCCATACAGTAGGTGTTCACGTGTGATGCTGCGATAAGCAACGCTTTGGCAAGACAGCCTGAGTAGAAAGGTTACAATATCATTCAGAAGTATCACTATGTGAAAATTTAACTGACATTAATAGCGGCGTTTGCCTGGATATACAAAGCAACTTAATACTTCCTCCGTTACACTTATTTCTTGAAACCGACGCGAAACTTCAAGGAAATGCGAAAATCAAGATCCGTGAACATCAAATACTTGTATATCTACATATTCATATCCATCTATTTGAAACCTGTACATTTACCTTTGCTAGCTGTAGATATATATTATATAGACACGCAGTCTAAGCAATACACAAGACTTTGTTTGTGTGTGTTTGAGTGCGCGCGCGCGCTACGTACACATCTCTATACACGAATGTGTAGGTCACCTGTAGAGTTTAGTGCCACATTTTCCGCTGTGCGTCATCATGCTGGTATATGATAAAGGAATAAAGAGGTCACGAGGCATCTAGTTTTATCACAGGTGTTCCAACCACCTGGTTCAAAGGCATCTCATTTCCTAGCGGGAAATTACACTAGAAGCTTTCATTTTCAAACTTATAATGAGAGATAAGAAGCATATAATCTGCGAGAGGACATGGAAAGTGCGTAGAAAGGAGAGGGAGAGGGAGAGAATAAAGTAGGAACAGTTATTGCATACAGTGGGAACATGAACCGGCCTATGAAGCATCTACCCCTGGGTCCTTAACATGACGATCTATTTAAAGAATAACTTTTCACACTAAAAGAGTGCTTAAGGGATGAGAGGAATAAAAAAGTGTTTTGTACTCTCTCTCTCTCTCTCTCTCTCTCTCTCTCTCTCTCTCTCTCTCTCTCTCTCTCTCTCTCTCTCGTCTTTTAAAGTTTACCTTGAGATACAACCTTATCTATTCTTGACAATTCCCAAATCGTGCATGGCCACTTTCTTCCTTTTTATGATTACTCAGGCCTATTAAGCATTTTAAAGATTAATCTATTGTATTAATGATCAGTAAGATTTGGAGTTTGCTGAGGGAATTATCAACGCACCCAATCCTTGTCTCGACGTAAACATTTGGCCCCTTTGGCAGGAAAGACTCACACAAACCAAGGCAAAAGGCCATTAACCTGCAATAAGAGCTTAAACTGAAAATGACGCCCATTGTGAAAGAAGGAATAAAAACAAATCACTGATGATAAGTCAACAAAGGAATACTTCCTTGACAAAGGGTGCAATGCAAGTCAGAAAAGCTTTAGCAATGGTACAGGGAGCTTAAGCATGGTATAGGCCCACAGCCTCATTTAATCTTATCCTAACCAGCACTTTGAACAGTGCAACCATTTATTTATATTGCAATAAATACTTGTATAGAATCAAATCCTTGAATAGTTTTTTAGGGATTAAACAATCAAGTTTTTAGTCATAAAAATACTTCTACTACGAATCAACCAGCAATGCTAAAACCATGAAAATCAAAACTCACTAACTCTTTTATGATGACTTTTGTATATTTATAAATAAATTTATATAGTAGCGCATTACTGTAGTTGTCCCGATCACTGGGTCTTATCACAACGGTCTGTGATACTAAATTTCTTTTTATTTACACATTTTCCAGAAAGAACTCCCGTCGTCTTCCTCTTGTCTCTCTTTGTTGACTTCTCTTTTATCATTCATTGACAGGAAGTAGATATCGCTGCTCCACGTCAAACCAGCAAAAGAGAGCATGATTAAAGTTGACACGTCAGTCGCCTGTGATTGTCTGCCTTGGATAAAATCAACACAATATTTCGTGTATACTTTTCCAAAGGTCTCCCATCTCGATGAAATCATTTACTCATTCGGCTTCCTTTTCTTTGCACTTTATCATTCTGCGATTTGAAATTACATCCGGCTACGTTACATGATCTTGAAACACTAATGATCTGCATAACATTTTTTTTCACTATTTATAACAAAAAGGTGCACACAGAGTTCATGAATGGTTACCTTAAATAAAAAAAAACAGGAACTCGTCATCGATGTGGTGACAGGCAGTACTGTAATCTGAAGTGCAGTTCTGTCTAAGGTTAACTGATTGGTTCAACAATATACTTGGCATTAAAAACTTTATGGTCATTGACGATTATATGTGATATAATTATGTTTGTTTTCCAGTGGGTGGTCAAGGATACAGGAACCTACGACTGGAGAAATCAGTCCGGACGAGATGCTGACCACTTCACTGACTGGGGTCTGGATGAGTGGAATCAGTGGGCTAATGGATATGACACCCTCATCAATTATACTAAGGTGAGTTACAAAATCTTTTAATGTAATGAACACTTACAAATGTGTGAAAAAATTAGTACAATAATGAAGATATGCCACCATGGCTCTATTAGGGCACTACTAAGTTAAAAATTTGACACTCATGGTGTTGTGGGTGATGATGTGACTGTCAAGGTGATGAGAAGTGAATTTGATAAACAGGAAGTGAGGAGACTATATCAATAGAAAGTAGGCGACCAGTCGGGTGGAGTTGAAAGAGCAGATGATGAGGGAGCATATAACGAGTTGTAAAATTCGATGCACTGATACTACTGAGTCGCTTCAGAGCAACAATTGGTACAAAATTAAAATTTGAAGTTCACCATCGATAAATTCTTGTTCCTTTAACGTCACAGGAATCTGACCCATGAATCTCATTACAGAAAAGCATTCCTAGCTCAAATATCAAAATGTCCTCGCCAGTCTGCAAGATCTTCTGGAAATCAAGCTCTAGTCGTAAGGCTGTGGTTGTGACGTCTTCACAGGAAGCTTACACTGCAGATTATGTCCTTGTCACAGCGTCTATTGGGCACCTGAAGGAAAGACACACCAAGCTTTTCTCGCCAGCCCTTCCGACATCCTACAGCGACAATTTTAATGTGAGAACATCTGGCAATTATCATATTCAATTCTGAGAACCTTTTTAACTTTTATATCAGCGTGAGGACCCCATGGGAACGTTGGATTTTGTGAAATTCCTGTAAACTGTTATTGCCTTTATGTAAGAACTCCATGAATTTCCCGTAGCTTGATCTCTGAGAATCACAGATGAATATACTTTGTTGTGTGTCTTAATAATACTATTTCATAGTAAACAATCAGCTTTTACATTTTAATGTGAAAACTCGACTAACGAGTACATTTCTAGAGCTCTTTAAACATTCCTTATTTCATTTGAGGAGTCAAATAAATTTATTGTACCTTAGTCAAGTAACATACTAGAGCTCGCATTAATTTTGATATCTTATATTTCAGCTGAGAACTCAGTTGAGCTCTGTCAGCTAATTGCATTTTGCGTGAGGTTCCATTTTCTATTAGTAGTTTGACCTGAGATCCTCATCAACTTATTGTCTTTTTGGTGTGAGAGCTCTCTCTGCCTTTATGTGAGACCCCGTGAACTTCTGTGAACTCACTGTCGACACTGATTCAAAGCATCAGCTGTATTTTTAAAAATGTACACCAGTAACATTGAAAGCATTTGCTCTCTTACAGAAAATCGAACTGGGCATTGCAGATAAAGTTCAGATTGGATGGGACAGCCCGTGGTGGGGGTCTGGCCCTCTGGATTTGAATGTTATTTTCACTGCAAAGACGCTGCCCGCGAATGAGGTAAAGTGGAAAATCTCTGAAATGAATAATACCACGAAAAGAGAGAGTGGCTAATTGCTTCGAAATATTTCGTAATTATCGTTTTGTGAAGGTTTGGTAGAAAAACTAATGCTCTTATTGAGTCTGCTGAATTTCTCCAATTGTGTTATTTTTATGACTGGAATCTCAAGTTACACAAAAATAGGTTAGGAATTGCCGATGGTGTCATTAAATTCAGCTTTATATACATAGGCTGGAACATATACATTGCTGGAACATTATAATTCTAGTTTTCACTTTCTTTTTCAACTTGAGACAGTTGCAACCTTCTTTCTTCTTTTCTCTTTCTGCAATTGCTTCTTTTCCTTCTTAAAGCTATAACTATACCGGGATTCGCTGCTATAAATTTTCAGCTGGTGAACACCATAACGTTTAAAAGGGATTCAAGCTCACATGACTTGATTTCAGTTTCCTATAATTGTGCCTCATTCCCTCCTAACTAAATTTCTTTCGAGTAGCCAGAGCCTGTTTTAGCATAGTGCTGGCTTAATGCAACAACAACAAACTGAATAGCTTGGCGATAGAAGCTTCAGCGCAGCTAAGCGGAAGAGTGCGTCACTTATGATATCATACTAGTGATCACATACTTTGTGGGTGTGATTAGCCTACACCACTTAGTCATCCTGAAAAAGTGGTTCTCAGCTGATGCCCAAGAGAGCCAAAGCACAGTTTTATTCCCTTCAGGGGAAGATTAAGATTTGTTTGTCTTATCAACACACATTAGGAATAACAGAATCCCAAATTATTCACTAATTTGTTCACTTTGGTCAATGCATTGGCATATAAAATACAAATCCAAACTATTTTACTCACCAAGAAAATATAAAAACATGCTCACTCACTCTTCCAGTCTTGGCTTTATGGCATTATGGAGTACCTGAGCATCCACCAACAAACTCCTATACTCCAGAGTTTTCTCACGGGAGGCTATGCCCTGCACATGGAGTCCCTCTCAGATGACGAAGTGAAGGATCACCTCGTGCGTTTCCTGAAAGCAGTTACGAAGAAGACCTTCCCACCGCCTTCATTCTTCAGGAGGTCAGCTATTGCTCTAACATTACTGCAAAGTGCCTTCTCTCAATTTTTATGATATCTCTCAGTTTCTGTTTCCATATGTACTGTATATACTCATTCGTTTGACTACTTACTGTATTGCTTGCACAAGGAACAGGATCATGTTCCCTTTCATGGCCTCTATTCTCCACTTTCATCACACATGAGCAATCAACTCCGTAGCAACTTGGCAGTTTACCTACCAGGTTTATGACCTTTTTTGTAACGATGATCAGCTTCAAACACATTTCACGTTTCCTGCTTCAAGAAAGAGAAAGAGGAGTAACGTGTCTGAAATCATTTTCTCTCGACACTTTGGACGACGTTGTCATCTGCAGGACGTGACGACTTAATGTTTTAGAACAGAATGACATTTTTTTTTAAATCACCACTTCTTGCTAATTTATCTTTGAACAGACATTTCTAATAATCTCTTGAATTTCTTGCTTTAATCTGAGAAAAACGTTTGACGTACATTAAAAGAAACTTTAGATGGAAAATAGACAAGGGAACTAAAAAATAAAATAATTTACGAAGGTTCCAAAAAACTAATTTGTAATAAAAGATTTCTTTATCAAACTATCAACATGATACTCAATGAAGCTTTGCCAGTACTGAAGCAATAACTGAATTCAGTTATGGTGTCGTACAGATTTCCTGAGATTTTCTTCATGGGAAAGAGAACAAAATATAAAATCAAATTGGTTAAGGATTCCGCCCATATTACCTCTCTATGTCTACCCCTTCAGTCATTCCCTTTATCTATCTTTTTTCATATTTGCAGATCCAAATGGTCTAAAAATATATGGATGCGGGGATCCTACAACTCTTTCGTCACAGTGGAAGGGGATCGACTGGGCCTGAAATCCAGAGCGCCGTTCCAAGTGCCAATCACCAACAAGTTTGGGAAGGTAATTTCGTGACATGAACGGTAGGCGACAACCGTGAAGGTGAATTCAGTCTTTCGATCTTCCGCTTCCTTCATTTCCATCACGTGACAAAACGTCTGATAGCTGTTCAAAAGGTGTACAAGAAGGAAATCTAACATTCTTTCCCTCAAGGATACCTGACATTTCAAATGATATATATATTCAGAAACTAACATCCAGTTTGTGGAAGATGACAGTTACGGCTTCGGTATATTGGATGTACACACACACACACATATATGTATATATATGTATATATATGTATATATATACACATATTGTCACAAAATCCAAAAATTTACCTCACTTCAGCCAGATACCTGAGCTCTCATAACAATAAAATTATGACTGAGCACTCTAAAGGTAACAGTGATCCCTTAAAACTTACTTATCACTTGAAAAATCAAACTAAGTTTATCAAGGTATGTATTAGGTATTAGGAATTACACAAAAAATATACTAGAGAAAAAGGGCATCACTCCGTCAAACAGCCATAATTGTTTCCCTGGTCTTAATTCGCTTCAGCAAAACTAAAGGGAACAAAACATGTTTATCACTTTGCCTTATTCACACACAATTAATCCTACTCACTGGTGGTCAACAAATGAAACACTGTGTTTAAGAACCTTAAATACAAAAATTTATCTTTAACTTTAAAATTTATCATTAGAATTCACAGTCTGAAAACAATACAAGAATTAATTAGTTCTTAAACAAAATTAATTCACAAAACTTTAATTTATCAAGAAATTACATTAACTAAGCAAAATTTACACTATTAAGAATTACTCAGGATTTGAAAAGGAAATCTTAACAAATGAAAATCAAAACAAGTATGCAATGTTAAAGTATCAAAATATATAAAATGCTAAGCAAATAAATGTTAAATCACCAACACAAAAATTGGACAAAACTAAGAAATTGCAAACACAAGAACACAAAAAAATGCACAAAAGATTTATCAACAATAATTTCACTAAGGCAAAATCTCCCATGGTAATAATAGGTAAATATCCACTTTACCTTACACAAGCGTGGGAAAACCTTTGTAAAATTCACAAAAAACACACTTTCTATGAGGTGCCTGTAACACTTCTAATACACTTTTCCTATGATCAGATCTCAAAAAGGGAATATTATTACTAGTGACCACAAAAATTTATGTTATAAATTTTACTCTGTTTTGAAGGAAGAGAGGAATAAGAGAGAGAGAGAGACCAACCAACTAACTCCTACAGGGTCTCTTACATCAATGAAAACCTCCCAGACTCTACTTTAAAAGAAATCTATGTTGCCCTGAGAGATTTTGGTAATGTGACACACTCTGGGTTAAAGAGGGCTCTTTAGCCTATCAGCACACTTTTCTTTTAAAGACAGGGATTTCCTACCTGCACACTTTTCAAACAACAGGCTTTTGGGCCAACCAGTGTTATCTAAACCTCTCATCCCATACCTCTTAATGACAGTTTAAGTGAATTGGGAAACAAACCTTCGCAAAAAGAGGGTTTTACTCTCTCGCCTCAGTCAACAAATATTATCCAGACCTGTCACCTCATCTCTCTTGTGATGACAGCTAAATGGGTTGGGGACTTCCTTTCATGACTGGGGAACCCTTGGCTAACACCTGAATACACAATAGCCTACCAGCTGTGTAAAAATGACTCTAACAGCAAAATGTGTCTTATCTCTAAAATCACACAGTCAAACTAACCCTTTTAAGATCTGACACTTGGCATTTCAACAAACAGTATTACTATACACAACACACGACAATATAAGAGAAAATATACCAACAAGAACAGAAAACATATTAAATTTGCAAAAATATACATGTTACAAGGCTGTATCATTATAATATATATATATATATATATATATATATATATATATATATATATATATATATATATATATATATATATATATATATATATATATAATAATTTTAGTACATATGTATATTTATATATAATATATATATATAATATATATATATATATATATATATATTATTATTACGCTCTGCTTCTAATCTCGTTAAATTATTAGTTAAGGGAAACGTAAATATTTAGATTAAATGCAATTATTCAAACACTGATCAAATTAATAAAATATTATTTAATATTTAATTTAGTATTACGAAAAATCAAATAAATATATATAGTAGTGAAATCATGGATACTTATGCAATACTAAGTATTAACACTCTTCCCCAAAGAAATACATAAGACAATAAATTCTTAATAACGAGTAAATACGACAATGACCCACACTCCTTAATACAGAGTAAACACTTCGTTAATGCTAACACGTACATAAAAGAAAAATACAAGAGAATCAATACTTTACCCATACTTTAATATAACTTTTTCACTTTACATCCTTTCGTAATATTAGTTAGTATAATCGACAACTTGTCAATACAATTCCAGGAGACACACTGGTTGGAGAGACTAAGTAGCAAAGTAAACTTTTAAAGGATCAAAAATCAGAACTTTAATCTTTTTAGAAAACGAGGAAAATACAATAACATTACACTCCCCAATCAAACCTAAAGCCATCATTGATGCCATCGCATCTCATACGAAAACAAATACAAATAAGTCAAGTTATAATAATATATATATATATATATATATATATATATATATATATATATATATATATATATATATATTAAAGTTGTGGTACTAGAACAAATAAATTCTATAAAATTCCGTTGCATAGCACAGCAGTTAAAAGTACAAATAAGATGTCAAACAATTGATTCTATCATGGGTGAAATGACCCTAGATATAAAAGTGGAGTCCTTTATTAACATATCTGCGCCCTTAGCTTTGGGATTAAAAAAAAAAGTCCTTGGATGTTAAGGCATTCTGTCATTCACCTATTTTTAGAGGCAGTCAAGTCTTAATACATCACTATAAGGGCTGCAATGGACTCCAGGTATGATTATAGCTAATTGCTAGAAACATGTTTTCATGCCAATCACATTCACATTTCCATGACATTAAAACGAAACCTAACTCCATACGAAAAGCCGTTTCTCGTGCACGTGCAACGAGAAAGGAAAAAATTGGGTTCATTATTTCTAGAGAGCAAAGTTCTGCTTACAGCAATCGGGTCATCACTGGAAGCACGGCTCCGACTGTACTGTTAATGAATACCCAAGCTCATAAGTTTGCAAGTTTTCCCGCTTCATGTCGCTCTTTATGCACCTCTGCGTTTTTTTTATTGTTTTTCGCTTTTCCTTCTTGTTCCTTTTTTTCACATATGGCCTCCAAAACTATGGGAGCTTTCTTTGCAGACTAACTCCTACAGCTAAAAGATTGACAACAATAAATTACAAACTTCGGTGCACCCCATAGCAGTTAGGAGCCAAACGAAAGTGAAACCCTGGAGCTGATATGGATTAAAAAATCAACAGGTTACCTGGGCCGAGTTTTTATGGGAACAGCCTCTGAAGCCCAGGAACTGATAAGTAAACTGGCTTTGAAAGGTTCATTATGCAGGGAAAGTCTTATTTGTGAAAAGAAAAAAAGGAAAGGTAGGAATTATTTTTATCTTACTTTAAAAGCATTCGAGTTTTCTGGGCGGCTTCCTGGGTTGGAGTCCCGTGATTTCTTCTGTCGGACGAGGCAAGTTTTGGAAACTAAAGCTCAGAGCAAGAAATAAATTGAGAGAGAGAGAGAGAGAGAGAGAGAGAGAGAGAGAGAGAGAGAGAGCAGCAGTAATAATAACAAATCACCAAAAGTATCTAGAGTTTCGATGCCGTTGTTAGATGCTGCTCTGTGACAAATAATAATGACTGCAACAGAGAGAGAGAGAGAGAGAGAGAGAGAGAGAGAGAGAGGGTGGCTTGTGACAAACCATGAAGAATGCAAAGAAAAAATGAGAGAGACAGACAGACAGACAGACAGACAGAGAGAGAGAGAGAGAGAGAGAGAGAGAGAGAGAGAGAGAGAGAGTGAGTGTTTGGGGTAGGTAGAAATTGTAATGAAGACTGGGAAGACTTACTCGTATTCTACCAGTCGGGAATAATTTTCAGAATTGCTCACTCTGCTTGTTACTGAGTTCTCCCTGGCACACGATTCTTAGGAGTAACCTGTATTTTTGACATAGTGAAATATTCCTCGATTTTGTACCTACCAACAATATAAAATAACAGATAAACCTTATCAATCAAATAATGCGGATGTAAATTTGGGTAATTCACTTTCATATAAAATTTTACGACATTCTAATAATGCAAGCGATAGTGTGCCGACACCACGAGGTAATTAACAGCGCTTACATAAATCACGAGAAATACCTTAAGGCAGCATCAGGTCGTTCAAAAGTAAAAGACATCACACGACTGACTGTATGACCACTTACCGAGGTAACTGTTTGGGTAGCATACGGTCAAAAAAGCTCTTTCGTGACCGTAAATTTGTTGATGGCCAATTTTTCGTCCAATATGCCCGCAAATGAGACATTCTGGCTCTGAAGGGATTACCCTGGACGTGAGTAAGCTTTGTTCTTACTGTGCCGATTCAGCGGCCTTTGCTGTAGTAGCCTATTATACTGTTGTACTGACTCACCCTCGAGCTGACATATCACCTCCATCCCAGAACTTATGTCGAGTTTTCGTCTCCTGGGCCAAAGGAGTGATGAATGATCTTTTAAACTTATTCAGCATGAAAGTCGGTATATTTTCAATAATAATAATAATAATAATAATAATAATAATAATAATAATAAATGAAAAATGCTTCAATTTTCCAGGTGATCTTTTGGGCAGGAGAACACACAAGCACCGACCGCTATGGCACCGTCGACGGAGCTATGCTGAGTGGCAGGAGTGCGGCGAAAGCAATAATAACAGATAACAGTAGCAGACCCTGATCTGGTCATATCAAAACTCAACACCGGACGTCAGGCCACTTACCAACCAACCTACTGAAGCATGGTCGCTGAGAACTGATGTGGATACATTACTTTGGTTCATTTATCTTTCTCTTTTTTATTTTCTCAACATTTTCTACTTCATTCAATTATTGATAAATTAGGATTCAATATGCTCAGAGACATGGAAGTTTAAAACTACAAGCTCTGATACCAAGAACTGTTAAAAATGTTTATTTCTTTTTTCATTATTCTTTCCGTTTGAGTTCAGATTTTGGCAGTTAATTACCATCCTCCATTATGTCATTTTTAGCATTAATATAACCCTTCATTTTTAAACGTGCGTATTGCTATCAACGGCGGAACCTAATATCTTTCGACAACTAAGGTGCTATTCATAGACCGATCTGATCTTTGTAGTGTCTTGTTTTTCGCAAGCAATGAAATTGAGAAAATTAATAAAGTCCCCTGCAGTGTGCTTCATTCCATTTTATTTTCCTTTTTTGTGAAACACCTTTGCTTCCTTTGGTGGCTCTGATCTCGCTAAATTTGTTGAATCCTGTTTACTTTTTTCAATCTTGTCGAAAGAAATCCAAAACAATCTCTCCACACTAATAAGAAAAAGAATTTTGACGGGAACCTGGATCCACACTTGGGTCCAGATCGATCTCACCTCTAGAGACGTATTGAGGACGAGCTTACAAACAAACAAATAGGAAATACTGGTTATGCCTCTAAATCCAGATCCATCTGAAAATCTAATAAACTTTTCCTTAGCCTATGACCCATCTCTTGACAAAATGAATCAGGAGAAAAGGAAACTTCTTGAAGAAAACTGCAGGAGATGACAAGCAAGTAGGGAGAGGCAAAAAAGAAACTTGAAAACTCAAAGGGACTGATCTGTTTGGTCCCTTGACTGGAACCTTTGACGGCCTACTCTGAGTGTTTCAGCCACTGGTGCTGGAATGATCTAAAGACATCCATCTACCGAGAAAGTTGAAATGTTTGATATAAAAGGTGTCTGAGGGTGCTTCAACTGCATAAGGAATTACACTTAATGCTTCTGCTAAAAAAGAAAAGTTATACTTACAATATGAAGTTTTCATTGTACAAAACTATATTGAAAAATAAAAATGTTCTTGACACAGCATTAATCACTGCTACTATCTTTATCTTCAATAGTATTAATGACAAAAGAATATTTTCTTGAACGCTAGTCTCCAATTATTCCACATTTAATTCTGCTAATAAATGTGAGATCATTATGACAGGGAAAACAAGCAAATGATTACAGTCTCGTGCTGAGACACACTTCAAAAACTACAGTGCTGATAACAAGGCAAAATATTTCCTTGAAATAGCAAGTTCTAAAATCAGGGTATAATTATTCATCAGCACCTTCTACAGTAGACTGATCCCTTCCCCAGTGTGGATACTGGAAAGGAGATAATGGTCCCACTATTGTTTGCAAATTTCGTTCTAATCGTCGAACTTTTGGTTTTTTAGTGCTCATTATAATTCGCTAATGAGGATCTAGCACAAGGAAAAACATTCTTTCCTAGTTATAAAGCGATTCTTTAGGTGCTCATCAAATCTCTTTGAAAATAAGAAATAAGATTATCGATATCATGAAAAACGTTTTTAAACAAAGTAAGTCTCATTCCTGTGAAAACGCCACCCACAAATTTGGAATAATGAGAACTAGACTTCCAGCACAAAAAGCTCTTATGCATTCAAATGCAAACTGACATGGCTATTCTCCTGAAACTGAATGACAGATAATCCAAAAGACTGTCGATTAGAAGTACCTTGTGACTGAGATCTGTCTAGGCCTGCTCCTACAATCTCGAACACCATGTCCTGTCCTCTTATGACATGAGCAGTAAGCTGGTCCACGGCATTCACTTGCATAATGGCCCTTTTTCTGGCAATTATACCATGTGACTGTCGAAGATTTTCTTTGAGATAAGTTACCTAGTTTCCTATTCAGATTTATAGCTGGTGTCATAGACCTACCCTGATTGTTATGCCCTTTTTTATCTTGTCCTATGGTGACTAAGGGTCTGTATAGAGCATTTCTTTCAAACCTTCTACCTAAGATTTTCTTTACTTCATTTTAAATTTCAATAACATCATCTTCTAACTTCCAAACACGGGTCACCTTTTCAATAGCTTTTGAAGGTAAACTTCCCAATAACAAAGATAACCTTAACAAGTTTTTAATATTGTCAGCTGTTATTACCTGTTCATCTCCTATTGTTGATGTCCATGGAGTGGTTGAAACTAAATGGCCCCATTCATTTAAAAAGTTCTATAATTGAGGACCATTCTGAGGTAATTTCTTTTATCCACTCTCCAGCTTTGAACTATCTTTGCGAGATTGATAACCGGATCAGTTTTGCCTACGTGGAATAAATTTTCCTCAAAAATTGCTTTAATTCTTCCTAATTCTTAATTCTTCAATACACATCAGAAACATAGCGTCCTATATCTCCCGTAGACAGATCAAGGTAACTTTCGTCATCATTTAATGTCTTAACGTCTATTCCAGACATGTTATTTAAATGAGTTTCAATTTGTTTAATCCAGTTTTCCAAGTTGCAGGCATCATGATGTCCTTCCTTCTCCAAAATTTAATTATGTGGTTATTCGCTGTATTTTATGGGTGACTGTAGTTAATGTGTCTGGTGGAGTTGGAGAGGGTGACATTTTCAATTGACGTGTTTGGCTTCTTAAAAGAATAGAAGGTTTTGCTTTCTTAAATATAGAAAACCTTTTCCTGGGCGTTTACTAATCAACGGTAATTAACCTAACTTCATTTCAATTCTAAAAAAGCACTAGACACAACAGGGTTAATCATCAACGTGAATGCTTGAGGAATATCCCCCCAAGAAATAGTCAAACAAAAAAAATCTTAAAATTCTAAACAACTCTCAGTTAATGAGGAATAAAATAAAATAAAATACTAGTCAGTAAACACCATAATTATAAATGAATAATGTTTACTAAAATGGTTAGTAATGATTCGTGAAGAAAAAAAAGTTGTGCCAAATTAGTTGCATGTCTGTTTAAAGAAGTGAAATGAAATGTCTAAAGAAAGTGTCATATCAAATCACTTTTAAAATGTCAACTTTTAATAATTTTATGTGAAGTGTGTAATAGTATATCCTCTTCTTCCTTTTGCCATGTCGGAAATGAAGTCTTAGGTCGTTTGTTTGCTTCTTCTTCTTCTTCACATTATTCTTCAGTGTTCCTTCTTCTTGGCTGGTTTCTTCTTTCTTCTGATTTCCTTTCGTCAACACCGTTCACTGATTCTTCTTTATTCAAGTTATCTTCTTTCTTCAACACACCTCACTGAAATTATGATGAATGTCTATAGCGTGTAGAGTCGGGCTAAACTCATCCCTCTCTCAATCGACTAGGACGAAAATTGCGTAAACCCCTAATGTCCGGACGTTAGTGGGATACAATACAATTTTAACAAAAAAATCCACGACAAAACTAAGAGAAAAGAATTAGAACATAGAGTAAAATCAGGGGGAAAATCCAGAGATCCATATATTTATGGTTCCCAAGATCCACAAGGAAGGGTGGTAAGACCATCGTGGCATCGACGAGATCACCGTAGAGGAGGCTGGAGAAATTTCTTTCCAGCATAATGGGAAAATGGGTGGGTTTAGTATCTGAAGGGCATTTAAAACACAACATGAACCTTATAGATGAATTATCTAAAATCAACGTAAAAGATTATAAATTTGTGAGTTTGGACGTAACTTCCCTGTTCACCAACGTACCAGTCAAGACGATGATGGAAGTAATAAAAAAGAATATGGAGGAAGGGGTTTATACATGCCACGTAGATCATGACGTTTTGATAAAACTGTTGTCAGCGGTCCTCAGCGTTAATGTGTTCAAGTGAGGCGAAAACCATTATATACAAAAAAATGGCATGGCTATGGGTTCGAGTCTTTCACCAATCCTAGCTAATATCTTTATGGAATGGTCTGAAACGGAAGAGGTGGGCAGAGTAAATGAAGGGAACTTAAATATCGTAAAATGGATAAGATACGTGGATGACATCATGATTATTTATAAGGGAGAAAGGGAAGATCTACACAAGTTCCTAGAAAACATACATAAACTAAATGAACACATCAAGTTCACAATAGAAGAAAACGAGGGAGAAACTCCTTTCTTGGATGTCCTGGTAAAGAGGGAAGGAGAAAATTTAAAATTCAAGGTATACAAGAATAAGACACACCAATTCATACACACATATGTTCCCAAGTCTAAGGAAAGAAACAATAATGGGAGTAATGACAGGGTTGGTCATTAGGGCTTATAGGATTTACAGTCCCGAATTCTTAGATGAAGAGCTGGAATACCTGACGGAGAGTTTTAGGAGATTAGGATACCCTAAGTATTGGTGGGAGCGGGCGCACATCAAGGCAAGAAAAAACTATTTTGGGGAGAGGGAAAGGATAGAAAAGGAACATTTGGTAGGGAAGAAAATAATTGCAGTCCCGGACAACAACTCTATTACACCAATCAACAGGAAGCCAGATAACTTCAGATTGAAAGGCGGCTACAAAAACACCATTAGGAGTAAAACTGTTACAAACAAAAAGTCGGTAGAGAGTGAGGGAGAGAGTGAGGGGTATATATGACAGCCTGTCTAGACTGTGAAGATGGGTACTATGGTGAAACTGGCAAATCCTGTAAAGAGCGCAGCAAACAACACATGCTGACATAAGACATTATAATCAGACGTCAGCAGTCGCCAAACATTGTTGGGAAAATGACCATAAAACAGACTGGGAAAATATGAGTTTTCTGTACAGGAACACCAACAAAACGGCCAGACTGGTTGTAAAGAACGCCTTCATAATATGCGCTAACAATACAATGGCAGGGAACACCGGAAATGCCTTGAAGACAGCATATCAAGAAAAACTGTACACTCCACAGTAGCAAGGAAACAAAAGAAAAACGAAAGAGGACACACAGGACATGAACACCTGGATGAAGATGAGGGCAGAGAAAGACCAAGGTCACGAGGGGGGACAGTCAGACAGGAGGAGGAAGGCAATTATAGGATTAAAGTACCCAGCACATAGATATAAATACTGCTGGACTACGTGTCTGGTCATTGTACGGATACTTGATAATGAGGACTGTTTGCCCTAGAAAGCGTGTAACTTTTTCTGAAGAAATATCTCCACTAGATACTATCCAGTTTGAATGAGGTCCTTTTAGTAATATATATATATATATTATATATATATATATATATATATATATATATATATATATATATATATATATATATATATATATATATATTGTAATAATTGCAAGCAGGTTATTCGTAATTTGAATTTATTCGTGACTTTAACGTAGTTTTTGTGCCTTGTTTTGTTCAGTCACGAGAAGCTGAATTAGGGTCTGTTTTTTTCCCACCACATTGTGTTTAAGTGCTACCTCGCCCATGAGTGTTGTTTTTTTTTTTTCATGTTTTGGTCGTTCGACGGCTCGCTTATCCCGTTCTCTCATGCATTGTGGGATTCTTTTGGGTGAGTGTGCGGGAGTGTGCTCGGCTATTTCATAATGGAAGGACAGCTTTTACCTATGGCTTTACAGTACGTTGGCAGTATCTTTGGGAGAGTTAGATCACGGCCTTGGAGGATTGTTTACAGGACACATGGGTGCTTTACCGTGATCCTTCACCTGCATAGGATTACCTCTTTTTGATCCTGTGCGTTGACTACGCTCCTGTGACTCCCTGAGTTCTCCACTGCTTTTCCTGCGAGAGCTGCAGGTGTGATTTTGGGGCTCCACCCTCGCCACTGTTGCCGTGCTTGTCCTTCAGAGTCATGACAAGGTTTTCTCTGTATGATACACATGGTAAGGGCATATGAATCATTAATTTTTTCTTTGGGACGCCACTGACGCGTGTCAGTTTTCACCCTGCCAGTGTGAAGTGTTTCTTCGTGTCATTTAGACAGCCTTATTGCTGCATTACGTCAGTGTTCCTCGCCTGCATCGTTTTTGTATATATATTCCTTATGGCATCATCAATTATCAGTGTAAATATTAGTTTTTGTTGGATATTGTATAAATTATAGGAATAGGTTTAAGGTCTCTTCTGTCTTTTTTCCTCTCACTGTCGTATGATTGAGTTAAATACGTACTGGTGTGTAAGGTAAATTCCTTCCTCTCCCTTATTTCTTTCCCTTTGACTTCATGAGCGAAAGTTAGCTAGGTGAATGACGGTAGTATCTGTGTTTTGTTATTGAATGTGTTTCTACCTCCCTAAATATTTCAGCATTTTGGGGACTGTCTAAAATTTATCAAGGTATTGTTTGTAATAAATTTGTTGGCTATTTTTTTTTTTTTTTAGTATTTTTATCCCTCTTTGATTATTCCTTATTGTCCTCTTGTGCTACTGTGATCTGGCTCTTTGGAGTGTTCTAAAAAAATAAAACAAAAATACCACTGTGGCCTTGATCATTCAGGTGTGAAAGAACCTGATTTTGGATATCTATATTAATTATTGTGATGGTATAACAATATATATATATATATATATATATATATATATATATATATATATATATATATATATATATATATATATATATATATATATATATATATATATATATATATATATATATATATATATATATATATATTATATATATATATATATATATATATATATATATATACTATATATATATATATATATATATATATATATATATATATATATATATATATATATATATATATATATATAATATATATATATATATATATATATATATATATATATATATATATATATATATATATATATATATATATATATATATACAGGGTGTTTCGAAATTAGAGCCGCCCCCTCTACAGCATAAACTAAAATTGATATGGTCAAAAACAAAAGTAATTCAGAACAGGTATTTATTTAAGTTTTTCTCTGAGTATTTAATATTTTGTGTGACCTCCATCTGCCTGTGCCACAGCCTGCATTCTTGAGGGGTATGATTTCAGCAAATCACAAAAAAGCTGAGACTCAAACTCCGTTTCCCTGAGCACTTCAGTCACCTCTCTTCGCAGGTCATCGAGGCTTGGTATACCATCATAGTTCACTGTGCACGCTTCAGCATGATCCTTTAAGATACTACCAATGTTCTCACACACATTAAGGTCAGGGGAGCTACCTGCAAATTCACTTGACAAGAAGAAATCAATACCATTGTTTCAAAGCAGCTTCTGTGTCTGAAGAGCCTTGAGACATGGTGCCTTATCATCCAAAAATGTGACTTCTTCAACAGATAACACATTTTCAGGATTTTTGAGGAAAGGAAATACTCCACCAGTAAGCACAGTTTCTCTGAGTATTCGCCATTCCATGACTGTCCTTTTTCTTTGATGATCCACATTAACCGTTTGGCTGTGAAACAGAGAAAAATTCCCAAACATTCAGGAAATTTCACAACTTGGCGATAGCGCACATCATCGATGATATCATCCAACTTCGCAGCCCAAATTATGTCATTTTTATGATTTAGCTTCCTAACTGTGTAAACAAAGAATTCACCTGATGCGGTAACATGGAGAAAGTCAGCTTCATCCCAATCTTTAAGAAATGAATCACAAAACCATGCACGGTCTTCTCTCTGTTGCTGAGTGATGTTGGGCTTGCTAATAATATGAAATGGCTTGATACCAGATTTTTTCAACTCACGATTTACAGCAATATAACTTCTCTTCTTTCCCCTTTTTGTTTCTAGTTCAAGCACCAATTTACGTAAAGACTTTCTTGGTCTACCCACTGCCTCAGCTATGATGTCTTTTGACTCCTGAGAAAGGACTTCAGGCCTTCCAAGATTCTCACTCTTTTTGCGATGACAGTCATATGGATTTTTGTTCCAGTTTCTTTTAACAAAGGATTCATCTTTTTAATGTATTTAGCTATCCAGGAACGTGAAATGAAGGATGCACCAGCATCCCCTGGCCTCTCCAAAGGTTATAGCCCGGTTCGGTCAATCCATTTGATTTCCTCTGAGTCGTTAGCCATGGCTGTATCTAACTCCGTCACTCAGTCTGAAAATACAAGAAATGTAAAATGAAAAATAGCTTAATAGAAACTTAAAATAATGTACTTGGAGATAGGCTATAGCAGAAAACTTCATAACTTTCCATTTGTTCTGTGGAGGGGGGTGGCTCAAATTTCGAAACACCTGGTATATACGAGTATATATAATTTATATATATACATATATATGAATATAAGAAGGCCCATAAAACACTATTTGAACGTTGCAACCATATATTTCGAGCACTTCCTTCTGTGTATATATACTCCTGTAACATTTCATCTCTCCATATTTTACCAGTGAACAGGGGCACAGAAGGAAGTGCTCAAAAGATATGGTTGCAACGTCCAAAATTGTTTTATGCCTTCTTATATTCAAATTACAGTGAAAGACATTCATATATATGAAAATATCTTATATAGTATAATTAAAAGGACTAAAAATTCACTTAATTATCGGAAAAAATACACAATTTTATTTCTATTTCTCAGTCCTTTACCGAAGCTTCTTTTATAACAGGAAAATCTTCCCGCTTTGGCTGGGTTCAGGTCAATTTCATGAAAACGGTAGTTCATTTTGTTCGGTGCCACATTTTTATATTAATTAATGCAGTTATAAAGGTTAACATAAAAGTTAACATGCATTTGCCTTTCTGATGCATTCATTCACTCTCTAATCTCTCTCTCTCTCTCTCTCTCTCTCTCTCTCTCTCTCTCTCTCTCTCTCTCTTGTTTAAAGTGATGTTCAGGGAAGCAGAGAAAGAAATAGTTTACCTGAGGTTTCTGACCTGACGTTATTGCAGTGAATACTTTAAACAAACTTTAATGGTTGTTTATTACCACTGACTCAGATTTATTTGCAAGAAATGGATTTCCTGAATTGCGAGCATGTCAGCTAAAGTATTCAGTTTATAACTGAATCACTTCGATAACTCTTTGAAGCTTTCAAAAAGTTGTCGCAGTGATTGTATAAATAAAAATTATGTGATATGAAAAATAAATGACGATGACTCATTCACAACGAATTTGGTACTGGGAGATCATTTCCATTTAACACTACCTAATTTATACAATTTGAAGAAAAATACGTACGTATTACAAATTTATCATGATTTTAAAATGATTATTAGCAGTAAGTTTTAACTTTCAGTCTACTGTACTCTGCACAATAAAGATCCGTGAACTTCATGCGAGGGTTAGGAGAGATCTTGTAGAGAAAACTTGAAATGACCAAAGTATTGGAAGGACCACAGGTTAAAGGACAGTATTCAAACATATGACTGTGTTCTCTGCCAAGGTCTATGCATAAGACAAACCCTGGGACGTGCAGATGAAAAAGTCAAGAAAAACCTCACAATGGAGAACAACCACAGGCTAGATTATAAGGATGCCTATTGAACAACCACTGCGTGATAAACAAAATGATTGAGGGTGGACAGCATAAAATTTAAATAAGCGGAAAACTGCTGTCAGTGATCAAGGTTATCTGCGATGAGGTCAGATCTAAGAGCGTAACATAAGTGTGTGTTTCCGTGCCTGTTTACTGGCTACTAGGACGTTACTACATTCACAGTACAGATTAAAGATCATATTCTTCAACATCCCTAAAGCAAAAGAAGAGGAACATGAGCCTATGATTGTTTTGTTAAGAGTATTTATTATCAATCAAAATCCCCTTCCTTAAGTTAACTCATGTTTGGCAAAGTCAGTTGGATTGTGAAACGTGACGCCAACCAGGGGGCTTGCAGGTCCACTGCTGGGTCGACGCCACGACCCAAAATCCCGTTCGTGTCTAACACAGCAACCAATGCCATCGTATTTCGAAAATGATAAATATGCAAAACTTTAAATCACGATTTCTTTCTTCGAGTCATTTATCAATTAATATTAAATCAAGTAACATTTAGCAGAATTCAGCAACTCCTCGGACAGCAAAGGTCACGCTGTACGCCATGGGGATAATTCTTCGTTGCCATATCCAGAAAAAAATAACTGGTATGGCTGCTCACGCTCACTAATTCCTGAAGCTTTAATTGTAAAAATTTGGAAATTACAAAAATAACGGAATAACCCATTCATGCCTTTGCAAAATGCAATAATTAATATCCAATTTAAAATATCGAAGGCGAGTCTTCACGTTTTCCATTTGTAACAGAGAGGCTGGGCTGCCATCGAGTGGAAAGTTTCCTTTAGGCCAGTGCTATTCAACCTGGATGGACAGTCCACCTTATAGTGGACGAGATTAAGTGAGGGGTGGACAGTTGTCAAGGGGTGGACTACTGGGTGGACGAGATCCTCACCTGCACGTGTCTAATATACAACAGACTCTCTCTCTCCTATATTTCTTAAAATACATACTACAAATACATATTTACCTATTGTAACATCGAGGTTGCCACCTCGCCTACTCGCAAGGCCCCGATAGTACAACCATGCTAGGGACTGCCTCGCCATTGGTTGTCACGAATCACGCAGCTGAGTTCCCGTTCTCAATTGGCTGATTTGGCAACACTGTCAACTCTGGACTCTGACTGGTTTGTTATTAAGTGTAACTTAGTTCACTCACGTTGGACAGTGATCCTATTAGTAATACTTATTATTATTATTATTGTTATTATTATTATTATTATTACAACTTGCCTTTAATACAGTCTTAGGGGAACCAATTGGTTTTGTTATTATATTTCAAAATTATATTTAACTCAAGTATTATTTCCACATTAATTCTGATTAGTTATTTTGTCTTAGTATTGTGTCGTTCCCATTTTGATTAGTTTGGTTTCAGATTTTATATTTGAATTAATATGCGTTATTATAACAAAAAAGCTAACTCATCCTTATTTATTTTCCAGATTTCAACATTATTGCTCAAATGCAGGCCATGTCAATTTACAAGTACTTCAAAAAGATAGATGGCAGTCCTGAGCCTGCAAAACCTGTTGCGGTTGGTGCAGCAGTTGATGCAACAAGAAAAGATGATGTTTCAAATCAAGAAGGAGCTGCATCACAGGACTTCACAGAGGAAAAGGAGGCTTCCAAAAAGGATGCATCTTCATCTCATAAAAAGCGACGAAAACGTGGAATGAAGCTTCAAATTCCTTCCCACCAGGCAAATGCCTCTTTTGTAATGTCACGTACAGCAATGAAAATGTTCCTTCAAAACTTGCACGGCATTTAAAGACGAAGCACCCTGAACACCAAAACAAATCAAAGCAATTTTTTGAGGCAATTTTGGAAGCATACTTGAAGCAACAGTCGACCTTTAAAAGTCAAGTTAAGCCCTCTTACATGAAAGCACTTACTCTTGCTTCCCTTAAGATGACACACATCGTTCTTCAAAAAAAAAAAAAGCCATTCACTGAACTTGAAAATGTTGTACTGCCGTGTCTTGAAGTAGCAGCTGACCTTATACCTGGAGGGAAAGATGCAGTGAAGAAAGTGAAGCAGATTCCGTTGTCTGATACTACAATAAGTCGTCGGTCTGTGATGTTAGCAGATGACCTGAAAGAACAGCTTGTTAAAAATTGTCTAGCCGCTTCGTTTGGCATTCAACTGGATGAAACCACAGGCATAGGAGGAGAAGTACAGCTGATTGTTTACTGTCGGTTTCCAAACTTAGAAGAGAAAACCATTGTTGAACATTATTTGTGCTGCCTCCAACTGGGCGTAGAAACAACAGCCCACAACATTTTTCAGAAACTTCATGGTTTCATTATTGAAGAGGGCATTGACTGGTCAAAATGGAAGTCTGTTACTACTGATGGTGCAAAAGCTATAGTCGGTGCAATCAATGGCGTTGTAAAGAAAATCCTAGCAGTCTCACCAAATTGTATCGCAATTCACTGCGTGATTCACAGGGAAGCGTTAGTGGCAAATCGACTGAATGAAACTAGAAATGCTAAGGAGAAAAGTGACTTTGAACTTCTACTTGATGATGATGTCAAAATGGTTAATCATATCTGTGCACATGCAAAAAAGCATAGAATGTTTCGTGAGTTGTGTAAGGATATGGAAGCTAATTTAATCCTCCTTCACAAGACTGGCTATCTCTCTTAATCGAGTGTTTGCATTGAGAGAGCAGCTCTGTGTTTTTCTTTACTGAGAAAGCAAACCCCATGGCAGTTAAATGTCAGGATGTGCTCTGGCTGGCAAAATTGTCTCACATGGCTTCAATCATCAATCATCTGAACAAGCTAAACATCAGTCAGCAAGGCAAAGGTGGGGATATTTTTACAAGTATAGGGAAAATAAATGCATTGAAACTGAAGGTGAAAAAATGGAAAAGTAGTGCAGAAAAGATGTGCTTTTCTGATTTTGAATTATTTGACTCATTTATGAATGTGTCTGGGAACATGGCATGCAGGCAACAGAGCAGACACTGGAGATACATATGTCACACTTAGTTATCAGACACCTTACTTTAATGCAAGAAAACCTTGACTTCTATTTCCCAGACAGTGAGAATGACCAGCTAACCTCCAACATGTGGATGCTTAATCCCTTCACAGATGAAGGAACTGATCATTGTGATGCTCTTTTGGAGCTTCGAGCGGATTATTCACAAAAAGCAGTTTTCAAGACATTTAGCCATCCCATGGATTTCTGGGTTACCCTGCTTGATATTCCACAGTACAAGGATCTAGCTGAGCAGGCAATAGCCATATTTGTACAGATGCCAACATCATATTTGTGTGAGCAAGGGTTCTCTAGTTTAGTTTTAGTGAAGACAAAGAAAAGGAATGCAATCCTGAACTTGGATCCTCTCATGCGAGTTGCACTTGAAAATCGTCCGACACCTCGATTCAACCTAATAGCAGACAAAGTGCAACAGCAGCCAAGCCACTGATTTTTTTTAAAAGGATAACTATTTGTTTTATTTATTGATACCGTACCAAATATAGCAAACATTGTCTGCAATTTTACTTTAGTGAAGGAAAATGCGTCTAAATGTTATCTTGTGTACTTTGAGCCTCTTAGTTTGAGATGAGGTGTGTAAATATATGGATGAATATGTAAAAGTTAAATAAAAAATAAGAGAAACTGCTTTTTTCTGTTTACATAGTCATAGAAATGAGATATGAAACAGATTTTAAATATTAAAAACGTGAGATTTTTAATGAGACTTTTTCGCCGGAGGGGGGGTGGACAACTTCTACTTAATCACCGCTAGGGGTGGACGACATTAAAAAAGGTTGAAGACCACTGCTTTAGGCTAAAGTGCAGTACAGTAAAATTAGAAGACCTTGAAGTATCTATGAACTTTGTGAATATTAAATGCGAATTCAAACGACCCACACCAACAAAATAAATATT
>NC_089749.1:36799569-36882069 GCF_040412425.1 Macrobrachium rosenbergii | reverse complement strand
CAACAGATCCAAAATAAGTTGGAACCATTAAGGTCCACCTGATACCTGTCAATCCTCTTACCATCGGGTCGTTATTTAAGTACAAAGATCGTTTATGCCCTTATGTGTCCTCCGGGTGTGTGTATAGCTATACGTGTCCTAAATGTAATTTAGGAACTTATATTGGATCCACCAGGAGGCCTCTGAAGGTAGGCTACGCATGGACTCTCATCTTGGAGTAAGCTATAGGACAGGCAGTAAAATTGCAAGCCCAGAGTTTTCGAATATTAGGAATCGTTCTAGAATGTGTAAAACTTCCATTGAAAACAAGGACTTTTCAGTTTTAGGGCGAGCTTCCAGCAGCCATGAATTGACCATTCTGGAATCGTTAATGATTAAACGACTCGTCCCTTTGTTAAACAGCCAAACCTCTGCCGGCACACTGTACCTCTCTAAGTCTTTTGTTTTCTGCTCAGTTTTAACATTGCCCTGAATAGGTTGGTCCAGGTCTGCTTACCTTTCATATTGTATTTTTTTTTTATAAGAGAGAGAGATTTTGTTTTGTTTTTTAAGTTGTCCTTTTTAATTGTTCCATCTAATTTTTTTAACTTGTAATTCATTGTACAGTCTTAATTTTTAAATTTAAATTCATAGCCTTTTTGTCATTTACGTTATTTATTTTGTACAGCCCTCGAAAATGTAATGAAGACATTACGAAACGTCGGGAATAAATTGACCCTTATTAACAAGTCTTTATGTCCGCCTCCACATTGATGTACGGTATATCTGGCTGTGGGCCACTGTTTGGATATATATATATATTTGGATATATATATATATATATATATATATATATATATATATATATATATATATATATATATATATATATATATATATAATATATATATATATATATGTATATATATATATATATATATATATATATATATATATATATATATATATATATATGTATATATATATATATATATATACACATATATATAAGCATACAGTATGTATGTATATATATATATATATATATATATATATATATATATATATATATATATATATATATATATATATATATATATATATATATATATATATATATACATATATATTTTGATGCATTTTCATTTCTCCCTCTTAGCCAGCCAAATAATAGTTCTAATTTCTGAACAAAAACACTTCTCAGTTAACTGGTAGGCTAGATTTACTGATGGAAAAGAAGGCTAGTACCCTATTTTGAACTCGGGTAGGACAATAGGACCCCCTTTGACGCCCCCAATCACGTGTTCAGTAGATGATGCCCGTCCGTTAGTGTATAGAGGCAAAGCCAGGCTGTGAGGTAGACTAGAAACTTAACCTTAAGTACCTAACCATAAGACCTATTTTCCTACACCCTTTTTGCTGGCTGTGTGACTACTTTGCAGGATGACTGACCTCCGCCGACAGAAGCTAGCACCGCCAGAGGAGCGTCTCCCCTGTCGTAAACAATGCATTCAGAATCCAGACCGCAGCATGTAAAGTTGCATCCCTCTCCACTCCTTTTTTCTCTCCTGGAGAGGCTAAGAAGCAACAGGCGGCCAATCCTGCATGTTGAGCGCAAACATCCACAGGCTTCAAGGGTCCTCGCTACTACTCTGCTCAGATCGACCCAGCCTTGTGAACTCAAATCATTTTAAAAGTACTGCCATTTTCAATAAACGCAAGAATTCACTGGTCCGCATTCTGGGACACTAATCTGTTCCCCCTTTTCGTTGCACACAAGAGAGCCTGATCATTCCAGATGAATTTGCCTCGTCATATACAGAGATTTTCTACACATTGCCAATTTGCATTTCTTCCATTATTTGTGTTTACTTGCTGTATCATCAGCCTTGCAGATTACCTTCTTGATTGCTTCTTCTGTAAATAAATTCAATTTAACGTAACTTAAAACTCATTTCCCATGGTAACCTTCCAAACCCTGATTAACTAATGGTAATATGAAGGTAAGTTACCCAATTTTTTCCCCTTCATTTTGTTACAGGTTGGTCTTCTCTGTTGGTCCATTAAGGCAGTAACTAAATAAAGACCCCCTTGCATTCCTCCAACGAGACCCAATCTGTAAATATTATATATATATATATATATATATATATATATATATATATATATATATATATATATATATATATATATACTCTCTCTCTCAAGCCCAGCAGTTACCGTTTGGTATGCTGGCTGGGTTTCTGGCTGCAGGATTTGTGCTTGAGACCCACCACCAGTGGCAGTGGGTACCGGACGGATACAACAAGATGGCGACGCAACCTGACTAAACCGACCTAACTGAACCTAGGGTCGGCGTGCCCTTACCTGGCGGGGCTTCGCCCCTGGACCCCCACCGACCCAGGTCGCCACCAAAACTAACGAAACCAACCTAACCTAACACAGGACGGCGTGTCTACCTGGCGGGGGCTTCGCCCCGGACCCCCAGATGGGCCGTGAAATTAGTAAATATATAACTATTCGAAATTGCACATACCTCACCCGAAGTCGGAATCGTCTGAGAAATCCGTACTGGCGGTTCGGTGGCTCCATTCTTCTTCGTTTTGGCGCTGGGGCACTGGCTCGGCGGGATCTGGACAACTGGAACTGGGGAACAGGACCTCGTGTAATTGACCAATCCGTTTGGATGGCTGCGTCCCATGATTGTTGTGTTTCGGGGACATTAGACCGCGTTTTATGGGTGTTGAAACGGCTCTATTCAAGGGATATGCACGTTTAATTAATTCGAGAAAAGCTTTAAAGGGCAAGGACATTAGTTAAGTAACGTTTTTAATACAATACATAGAAAAATATGAATTATACATGGTTTTTACGGTACCGCTTCTAGGTAAAACATTACGTTTCAACACCCGCCATGTGGATTCTATTGTGTTTGTGTGTATGCTTGTATCGTCGGGATCAACAAAATGTAATGTGTGATTGATGTTAAGGTGTGTTTTGAAATGGTGATTTAAAGTGTGGTATGATTTCCAACAATCTGAAATTACCGTTTGATTCTGGGTGTATGTTTTCAATTAAAATTGGAAGTAATGTTTCTGCGGATCGGTCTGGTACAACTTGAAAGAATGTTTCTTTTGTTTGCGGTCAATCCCGCCGAGAACCCAACAACCTTCGACACGTCTGCCTTTGTTGAATTTCCTCTTTCCAAATTTGATTCGTCAATTTCCACGATGTGTCCTATTTGATTTTCCGGTTGTCCTGAATCAAAATATCGATACAAACTTCCCGGCAGAAATTAAACCAGTCTACTAAGGTATTGGGAGACCCAATATCCAAAGTCATCCGGACATATTTCTGGGGAAGTTCATGGATCCAGCTGTGAATCAGCACCAAAATGCTCTTGAAAGAAAGGTGGGAACCCGAAAAGAATGAGCCAGTCCGGATGGATGTTATTTTCCGACATCGTTGGAGGTTACATCGCCAAATGAAGCTTTGGCCATGCTTGATCAGGACGACGGTGCCTTCGTCACACTTTGCACAAGTCCCGCTGAAATCGCCAAGCAGGCCACTTTTCATTAAGTAAACGAGCAACGAACGCTCTTCGGGCACAAAACGCCTAAGTCCATGAGGGTCACTGGATTCTTAGATGCAAATTCGCGTGGGTAGGATACGATACGAAAGTAGCCATGTTTGCAAGGCTTGAACCCGGAAGAGACTGAGGAAGGTCGCGGGGCAAGGTAGGTCTCGGGGCATGTCGGGTCGGGTCGGTGGGACTCGGGGCATTTCGGGTCGTTGGTCGTCAGCTGTTTAGGTATAACTACTTACCTTGGCGGAGGGATCTCGGTCGGGAAGAATGAGTTAGTGCCCAGCATACGAAACTGTAATCTACCCTATATATATATATATATATATATATATATATATATATATATATATATATATATATATATATATATATATATATATATATATATATATATATATATATATACATATATATATACATATATATATATATATATATATATATATATATATATATATATATATATATATATATATATATATATATATATATATATGTATATATATACACATATATACATATATATATACACATATATACATATATATATATATATATATATATATATATATATATATATATATATATATATATATATATATATATATATATATATATATATATATATATATGACTATTTATCACATCACTGTGATTCATATACAATCAGAAAGCTACAAACGTCCTTTAATATCCAATTCACTCTACCTCAGAAATAATATATTTTCATATATGTTACGAAGGAATTTTTTAGTTGATAATAAGTCCACCGTCCCGTGGGGTCGAACCAGCGACGGACGAGGAATCAGGACTACAGTGACGCACTAACGAAATCGGCCACAAAGAGAGGTATAAGTGAATAACATCTCCCATCAACTCACCCGTCGAACTCAGGTGTTTTGCGTTTGGAGACGATATCCACCCACCTCTGCCATGTTGACCGTGTAGTGCGTTTGTCGATGTAGCCATATTATGACTATTTATCACATCACCGTGATTCATATACAATCAGAAAGCTACAAACGTCCTTTAATATCCAATTCACTCTACCTCAGAAATAATATATTTTCATATATGTTACCGAAGGGGAATTTTTAGTTGATAATAAGTCCACCGTCCCGTGGGGTCAAACCAGCGACGGACGAGGAATCAGGACTACAGTGACGCACTAACGAAATCGGCCACAAGAGAGGTATAAGTGAATAACATCTCCCATCAACTCACCCGTCGAACTCAGGTGTTTTGCGTTTGGAGACGATATCCACCCACCTCTGCCATGTTGACCGTGTAGTGCGTTTGTCGCACGAAAGCCATATTATGACTATTTATCACATCACCGTGATTCATATACAATCAGAAAGCTACAAACGTCCTTTAATATCCAATTCACTCTCTACCTCAGAAATAATATATTTTCATATATGTTACCGAAGGGGAATTTTTAGTTGATAATAAGTCCACCGTCCCGTGGGGTCAAACCAGCGACGGACGAGGAATCAGGACTACAGTGACGCACTAACGAAATCGGCCACAAGAGAGGTATAAGTGAATAACATCTCCCATCAACTCACCCGTCGAACTCAGGTGTTTTTGCGTTTTGGAGACGATATCCACCCACCTCTGCCATGTTGACCGTGTAGTGCGTTTGTCGCACGTAGCCATATTATGACTATTTATCATGTCACCGTGATTCATATACAATCAGAAAGCTACAAACGTCCTTTAATATCCAATTCACTCTACCTCGGAAATAATATATTTTCATATATGTTACCGAAGGGGAATTATTAGTTGATAATAAGTCCACCGTCCCGTGGGATCGAAACCAGCGACGGACGAGGAATCAGGACTACAGTGACGCACTAACGAAATCGGCCACAAGAGAGGTATAAGTGAATAACATCTCCCATCAACTCACCCATCGAACTCAGGTGTTTTGCGTTTGGAGACGATATCCACCCACCTCTGCCATGTTGACCGTGTAGTGCGTTTTGTCGCACGTAGCCATATTATGACTATTTATCACATCACCGTGATTCGTATACAATCAGAAAGCTACAAACGTCCTTTAATATCCAATTCACTCTACCTCGAAATAATATATTTTCATATATGTTACCGAAGGGGAATTTTTAGTTGATAATAAGTCCACCGTCCCGTGGGGTCGAACCAGCGACAGACGAGGAATCAGGACTACAGTGACGCACTAACGAAATCAGCCACAAGAGGTATAAGTGAATAACATCTCCCATCAACTCACCCATCGAACTCAGGTGTTTTGCGTTTGGAGACGATATCCACCCACCTCTGCCATGTTGACCGTGTAGTGCGTTTTGTCTGCGTAGCCATATTATGACTATTTATCCGTCACCATGATTCATATACAATCAGAAAGCTACAAACGTCCTTTAATATCCAATTCACTCTACCTCGGAAATAATATATTTTCATATATGTTACCGAAGGAATTTTTTAGTTGATAATAAGTCCACCCGTCCGTGGGGTCGAACCAGCGACGGACGAGGAATCAGGACTAAAGTGGCGCACTAATGAAATCGGCCACAAGAGAGGTATAAGTGAATAACATCTCCCATCAACTCACCCGTCGAACTCAGGTGTTTGCGTTTTGGAGACGATATCCACCCCACCTCTGCCATGTTGACCGTGTGATGCGTTTTGTCGCCGTGCCCCATATTATGACTATTTATCACATCACCGTGATTCATATGCAATCAGAAAGCTACAAACGTCCTTTAATATCCAATTCACTCTACCGGAAATAATATTTTTTCATATATGTTACCGAAGGGGAAATTTTAGTTGATAATAAGTCCACCGTCCGTGGGTCGAACCAGCGACGGACGAGGAATCAGGACTACAGTGACACACCACGCATGCGACAAAACGCAGACTACACGGTCAACATGGCAGAGGTGGGTGGATATCGTCTCCAAACGCAAAAACACCTGAGTTCGACGGGTGAGTTGATGGGAGATGTTATTCACTTATACCTCTCTTGTGGCCGATTTCGTTAGTGCGTCACTGTGGTCCTGATTCCTCGTCCGTCGCTGGTTCGACTCCCACGGGACGGTGGACTTATTATCAACTAAAAATTCGCCTTCGGTAACATATATGAAAATATATTATTTCAAGGTAGAGTGAATTGGATATTAAAGGACGTTTGTAGCTTTCTGATTGTATATGAATCACAGTGATGTGATAAATAGTCATAATATGGCTACGTGCGACAAACGCACTACACGGTCAACATGGCAGAGGTGGGTGGATATCATCTCCAAACGCAAACACCTGAGTTCGACGGGTGAGTTGATGGAGATGTTATTCACTTATACTCTTGTGGCCGATTTCGTTAGTGGTCACTGTAGTCCTGATTCTCGTCCGTCGCTGGTTCGACCCCATGGGACGGTGGACTTATTATCAACTAAAAATTCCCCTTTGGTAACATATATGAAAATATATTATTTCGGAGGTAGAGTGAATTGATATTAAAGGACGTTTGTAGCTTTCTGATTGTATATGAATCACGGTGACATGATAAATAGTCATAATATGGTTACGTGCGACAAACGCACTACACGGTCAACATGGCAGAGGTGGGTGGATATCGCCTCCAAACGCAAACACCTGAGTTCGATGGGTGAGTTGATGGGAGATGTTATTCACTTATACCTCTTGTGGCCACTTTCGTTAGTGCATCACTGTAGTCCTGATTCCTCGTCCGTCGCTGGTCTGACCCCCACGGGACGGTGGACTTATTATCAACTAAAAATTCCTTCGGTATATATGAAAATATATTATTTCCAAGGTAGAGTGAATTGGATATTAAAGGACGTTTGTAGCTTTTGATTATATATATATATATATATATATATATATATATATATATATATATATACATACATATATATATACATTTATGTTTATATATATATATATATATATATATATATATATATATATATATATATATATATATATATATATATATATATATATATATTGTGACGAAGTGTCCAGTGTCTGTTCTTCAAATCAAACCTGATATCTAAGTGCTTGTCCCGGAGTCTAAGGCACCATTTATATATGGGGAAATGGTCCAGTCTAGTGCACCATTTATATATGGTGAATTGGAGTGTCCAGTGTCTGTTCTTTAAATCAAACCTGGTATCTAAGTGCTTGATATTTGATTACCAAACTTACCATTTATTCAACAATTATAGTTACCTCACAAAAGTCAGACACCTGAACCTCATCACACATACAAGATGACTGATTTCTCTAAAGGCAACAGTGATCCCTTATAAACTTATCAGTCATGAAAGAAAGCAGATTAAGTTCGTTAAACAGGTGTGAGGTAAAATCTAAGGGCATCACTCCATTAACATTATAAAAGTTCAAGTATTTCCATTTATTTCATTTCCCTGGTTCGACCTCTCCAATTACTTGAAGGAAAACATCTCACTTACCACTTTATCTCTAATTCGAATCAAAATTACTGGTGGGTCAATGAATGAAACTCTGAAATAATATTTTAAATACAAAAATTTATTTCTAAATTCAAAGATTATACATGACATTAACAGTCTCAGGGAAATTTATTATTACTTCAAGATAAAACAAAATTGGATTAAATCTGACTTAATCATCAGTCAAAATTAAATCAGAAATTAATTTATTAATTAATCAAAAGGGTTATTCAAGAAGAATTTAAATTGTTGAGTAACAAAACTTCAATTCCCAAGTGTTAAACAAAATAAGGCAAATAAATCAATCATATAAAAATGTGGATACAAAAGACACAGAAATATGCTCTGCAAAAGATTAAATATCAAAAACGTAAAGCAAAAATTAAGGCAATGGCAAACACATCACATATATGCATAAAAGAAAATTCTTCAAAAGATAAAGCATAAAACATATAACACGAAAAAATATTAAAAAGTGAAAAAGTATCTTTACATATAACCACTGCAGATATTTTCAGTGCACTGAAACCTAATAATTATTTTACAATACCTTGGTACCAAATTGTTTTTGTGTTTTTAACCAGGCGCCGTTACACACTTAATAAAAATACACTGTTCAGATAACTCAGACACATTTACTAAGGAATTAAACAGTTAAAGGATATGAGTGACCATCGTCTATCTAAATATTAATTACGTTAATACAGGACATTCGTAAAAGTGAGAGAGCGAGCGAGCGAGCGAGAGAGAGAGAGAGAGAGAGACGCGGAGCGGAAAACGCAGCTCCTTTCCACAACGCTTTTTGGTCTCTGAGTGTCAACTCCTCTGTATGGGCGTCTATCTACGTGGTAGGTCTTTCCACAGTGTTTTGATCGCGTCCCAATGGAATGCATTACTTCAGCAGGTTTGAAATTGACTAAACAAATTGCGTCCCTATACAACGAACAATCAGCCTCTGTCCCTCTCAGCGCTACGCACACCATCCCTTCTCACAAACTACACAGAGTGCAATCATTTACCTACGCTAACTCTCTTTTACGGTATACGCGTATCTGAACACAAAATCATAGTTATACAACAACTCACACATACACACGGGGAGAGCCATTGCATTATGAAAACCACAGCATAAGAATATATATATTATATATATATATATATATACATATATATACTGTAGGCTATATATATATTATATATATATATATATATATATATACATATACTGTATATATATATATACATATATATATATACATACATACATACACACACATACCTTTATGTTTTATATATATATATATATATATATATATATATATATATATATATATATATATATATATATATATATATATACATATATATATATGTGTGTGTGTGTGTGTGTGTATATTGTTAAGAATATTCCGTCCCATGTCACTTTTTTTTGCACTAAATTTAAAGTAAAAGGACTAAGTAATTAAATAAGGCAAATTTAGTATGGTTCACAATGAGAAATTCGCCCCTAAAGCCTCTCCTCACTGCCTTTTTTTGGGGGGAAACCCCTTTAAATCCTTTCTTGTCCAAAGCGCTGTAGGAAGTCTCTTAATTCCAGGTGTGTTCTCCTGCCAAGAGCTAATTGTCTCCCGAGGCAGGCCAGCTGGCGGGCAGACCGCGTGCGTTCCGTCATTTTGAATTTGAAACCATGTGGCCCCACAGTTCCCACATGGGCAGAGTGATCACAACGCCATCTAGGAAGAAAAGTTGTAACTTCCCATGCTATGAAAGAGTCCCAAACGAGACTCTACAGCCTCAGAATTGTCAGCACACCACAGACTCCAGAGCTCCATCCCTTGCTCTGTCCACTGTCCTTTTTAAACACGTGGCTGGCAGGAAAAGTAACTTTTGATGTGAATTAATTTGCTCCTTCACTGGCCCCCATAAGATGAGAACTCCAGCTCCTAAGGAAAGGTAATGTACCAGGATTTAAGGTTTTTTGTCAGCCACATTCCCTGTTATTCTCCAACCGTGTTTCCCTTCCTTTCATAGTGCCATATAATTACAGTGAGACCTGTATTGCTTATATTTTTTGCTGTTTAATTTGAAAGGCATTTACGAGAAGAGTAACGTAATTGCTTGATGTTTGAGTCCCGGGAATCAAGTTCAGTCTAGGCATTTTCCATGCAATTCATCGATTCCCTCATTACAGTGTTAGTTCCAGTTAAGTAACCATAACTGTTCGATGTCAGGGTAGGACAGCCCATCTGTGGAACTGTCACTACGTGTGCATAGCAGCCCTCGCTGCTTCTTCATCAACAGCTTTGAAGTGGTATCCCAAACCTGGCCCCTCCAGGAAATTCCCTTCATGTGTTTTCTCCTCATTACCCCAGAATTACGCTATCATTCCTTTGATATGTTTTCTTTTGTAAATATAATGGATTAAGTTAAACACCAGAGTTTATTTAATCACTTCCCCCTTGAAGTGGCCTTTCAGTCATTTTGTTGTTTGTAATTTTAGCTGTCCCCAAAGCCAGAGTCCAGATTTTTGTGGTAATTAAGGTAAGTTGTGTATCATCCTAGTATACCCCATTGATCTAGCAAGATCCCACCTTTAAAATCACAATAATATATATATATATATATATATATATATATATATATATATATATATATATATATATATATATGAAAAGCTCATAGGTCACAAGTATTTTATGAATTATAATACACAGTAGATGTTTAATTAATAAGTGTGGCCAAAGACATTGGGAAGAACCTTGAGAGGATGATTAGCTGTTGTCTGGTGCATTTCCTAATTAATAAAACTGTATACATCTTAAATACATCAGGTATTCTTGAGCCGTGAGAACATCCCTGCCTAACGACAAGACTTCGTGAGTGAGTTCGCCAGAAATGTCCAGGTTCTGGTTAATTAGTTAGTACATGTGTTTCTTTTGGGAGGCGTCCCAGGGTGCGAAGGGATTAGTTATCAAACAATTTGTCATTTGAAGACCAACACCAAATATTATTAGAGGTCTTCAGTGAAGACTGTGGTTCAAGACCTGTCGATTAAGAATTGTAAACATTGCTGTTTGGAGGTAGGAAGCATTTTAGATTTCCCAAACTGTAGATTGTTCTTTTCATTTAACATATATCTCACTTGAGTTAAGCATTTATTATATTGTGTGTACTTTATAAGTAACATGGGAGGAATTCCCATATCTTTATTTTTATGCATTTGTTTAACAAGGGTTTTATTTGACTTCTTCAGATGTTTCCCTGAGAAAGAGGTTAAAGATGTACTCATTGGGAATGTACTGGACTTTGACTTATTTTGACCTATAGTGGAGTAACTAGTTAGAAAGAATAATTAGTTGAATATGATGGACTTTAATATGTTTGATTGGTTGGTGAACATTAGTATTCCATTTTATTTCATCTTTTGTTTCTTGCAATCCAGTTATGTTAGATTATTGTCAAATAAATTATTTTGTGTAAAGCTTGTTTCCCTGTAGACCTGAGAGAGAGAGAGAGAATGCATGTTTGTATGTACGAATGTAGGTTACCAGTAGCCTTTTTGATGCAGTCACTATCAAGCTACCAATAGATGCGATTTCCCGACTTTGTAGAAAAAGGTAAGCAATGAAATTTCCTCTCACCTGTGTAACAGATATATTTGGTTGGCAGCAAGAACTACACTTGGGTGTTATGTGTATAGGTACGCTCCAAAGAGAATTATCTTATAAGGAAATTAAGATTGTTAGGAATTAGGGTGTGCCTTCTTGGTTGGTATACATGTCTCTTTGCTGACCGAGGGAGTTTTTTGCAGTCATCCGAGTGCGCACTGTGTTTATCAAGTCAGTTGCTTTGGGAACCTGTGTGGCGAGTGAGAGTGGGTGCAACTGAAAGATCGAAAAGTGTTAGCTTTCAGGTTAGCTACATATTTTGCTGCCACTGTAGTGAGAAAGGGTTACATGAGTGTTACTATGGTTTTTTTTTTTGTTAGTTACTTGTATTGGGGGCTAGTTAAGGGGGAGTTCTGTTGCTTTGTGGTTAAGTCACGTAGACTTTCATTAGTGAGCTGTGACAATTTTGTGACGCCATAGAGAGCGTTTGATGCTGTTACCCCGTTCTCTCTGCGAGCCCATTTCTTTGAGGATGGACTGAAGTATTTCGAGTATTCAGGAAAATTTCTGATTATTTATCACGACAGCATTTAGAATTTTTTTTCTTAATTGTTCGCATTTCCGGTTAGGGTTACTTTATTGTTTGCATTTGGCATTTAGAATTTGATTTAATGGTTCGCATTTGCATTAATGTTGGGGGTTTGCTGAATTTTTAACTTGTTTTTTTATTTTTCTCCTTTCTCTTTCTATCTTTTGGGAGTTATATGAAGCTGAGAGCAGGTCAAATACTTGGATCTTAGAGGGTTATCTGTTCAGATACAATGGCAGAGGCTCACGAAGATAAGGATAAGGTGACAGTGTTGCACAAATTTACATCCATAAACGCAGGAGTACAACCGTTTCCTGGGCTGGTTGATGGCATTCTTCCAGTTCCCCTCTAAATTTTTGTAGAGGGGGTGTCGAATTTTTTAGTTACCAAGAAAATAATGGATGGGGTAGAAGCCTTCAATGAAGCAATAGGCTTCCTTAGTTTAGATAAAGGGGATATTGGACAGCGTTGCTGGAGTTGTAAAGGCCCCGCTCAACGGGTTTTCTATGAAGAACCTCCCATTTTCTACGGTGCCTTCACAGCTGACCCTAGGTTGCAGTACTCAGCCAGGTTCCTCACCCCTACCTCCGTCAAGGCCGTACAAGAATTCTTCGGGATGGTCAACTACTACAGAAGGTCACTCTGGGGTCACCACTATAATAGGTGCAAAATAATGAGCAGGAGAACGAGTACTGCTAGTTTATTCAGAACGCAGGCCGCTTATAAAGCGGTGTGCGGATGTCACACAGAGGAATACAACAGGATTCAGGTGACCCGAGGTCAATTACTTTCGGTATTAATTATAATGGAAAAACACAAGTAACATAAAAGGTAAGTCAACAAGAATTGACATAACAACATGTGCAAAGAAAACAGATTCAAATGAATTAGTAATAGATACATATTTACACAGGAAAAATATGGCTAATTTCGCTTGACCCAATCTCGTAGGAGCGTTATTGTAGAAAACGGGCGGTTCACCATAGAAAACCCACTTAGTGGGGACTTTACAATTGTACATTTATTATCTATTCATTTTTGTCCTTATGCACAGTGTATGTGCCAGAGTATTTTTTGTCTAATCTGCTATTGTTAATTATCACGTTATCTGTAGGTACCTGTCCTGTTTTATGTAGAGAATAGATTTGACCTTGGGTCACTTGTATATTTTTTGTACTGACGTCCGCGTATACGCCGACGTCCGCGTGCTGCTTAATAAGCGGGCTGCTTCCTAAATAAACTAGCAGTTCTTGTCTACCTGCTCTTTCTTTCGCACCCTCTCACAATGGTGACCCCTGGAGTGGTTCCCAGAGCCATTAACAGACCCAAACGGCAACTTAGTTTTGGCCCAGTGAACCATCCCACACCCCTAACGGACTAACTACGGCGCTCTAACAAAGTGTTAGGGCGTTACCGACCCTCGTTTGCAAAATCACCGGCGTCATTAGCGGACCCACACAGCACGCTCCCAAGCGTGTATTGACGCGAGTGTTAACTTACACTCCAAGTGAGAGTGCAGAATGAGCATGGATGTGGACATTCCCTCCCACATACAAATAACCGCGAACTTCTCGGAGACAGACATCTCCCTTGCGCAACCCCCTCTCGAGTCCTCCCCCACGCCGAAACCCACACGCTCCTCCACGCCAGTACCCGCTCCTCGTGTGATGCCCCTCCTGATGGACCAAACGAGGGCTGCCTTCAGCATAAAGCTGCCACCGTTCACCCACCAAAACCCGGCATCATGGTTCTACAGGGTCGAGGGGCAATTCAGGTGGGAGGCTTGACCAACGAAGTGCTCAAGGTGGAAATCACGATCAATGCCCTACCGGAGGAGATATACAGAAAGGTCACCCCTTGGGTGACGTCAACCTCGAGCCCTGCCACCTTCCAAAAACTTAAGGCCTCTCTCATCAAGACCTGCTCCCTGCCAGTCTCTGAGAGGGCCGCCCGCACCCTCAACCTCTCAATCAACCCCCAGCAGGACACGAACCTCCTGGAGATGTGGCATGCCCTCCAGGACCTCCTCCTCCTCCCCGAGACGGACAGCAGCGGCAGGCACAAGGAGGTTAGCCTGTCGAGGGAGATCCTCCTGCGGCAGCTACTCCCGGAGGTTCATGGACAAATTGAGGACCCTATACCCTGCCGGTCGAGGACCTCATAAGGACGGCGCAGCAGCTGACTGACTCCACAAGGGCAGCAAAGCAGGTCTCCATGCCCGCACACCCCATCAACATCCTCCAGCTGGAGGACCCCACCGCAGAGGACATCAACGTCATTGCCAGGAAGCGGCCACCCCACCACCAGAAAAAGGAAAGGCCGGGGCTTTACTACTACCATCGGAGATTCGGAAAAAAGGCCCGGAATTGCGAAGCCCCCTGCCTTTTCACCCATCCAAAAAACGGGGGAGGCAGCGGCCACCCTCACAGGCCGCCATGGCAGCAACACCCAGGAGCCCCACACCAGTAGGCTTCTACGTCCGCGACACCGTCTCCAGGAGGATGATGCTGATCGACACGGGAGCAGTGCAGTCAGTGTTCCCGCCTTCCAGAGAGGACTGCAGACGCCCATCAGACCGGCTGCCTCCCTGACGGCCGCCAACGGGTCCCCCATCCTCTCCTATGGCACCAAGCTCCTGTCGGTCTCCATCCTGGGCTGGAGATACAAGTGGAACTTCATCGTCGCGGACATGAGGACCCCACTCCTGGGTGCAGACTTCCTGGCCCACTTCGAACTGGCAGTTGACTTCGGCCACAAACGCCTGCTGGACACTGAGTCCTGCCAGTCCCTGTCCCTGGTGCCGGGCCCCAGTGCTCCCACAGTCTGCTCCATCGCTCTCCACCAATATGCCTCCCTCCTGAAGGAATTCCCTGAGGTATTCAGGCCTGAGCTTCATCGGGTGCCCGATGCCCCCGCCAAACACGGGATATGTCATCACATCAAGATGAGAGGCCCTCCGACGCATGCAAAGTTCTGGAGGCTTCACCCTCAGTGCCTTCAGGAGGTCAAGAAGGCCTTCACCGAAATGGAGCATATGGGCATATGCAGGAAGGCCCCCAGCCTATGGGCCTCCCCCCATCACATGGTGCAGAAAACGGACGGCTCCTGGAGACCCTGCGGGGACTACAGGCTGCTCAACCTCGCTACGGAACTCAACCACTACCCTCTCCCAAACATGCAAGACCTAACGGCCTCCTTCCACGGAGCCAAAATACTTTCAAAACTAGATCTTTTAAAATCCTTTTCCAAGTACCAGTAGCTCCAGAAGACATCCCAAAACCGCCATCATCACACCCTTCGGGTCCTCCATCTTCGCCTTCTCCACCTTCGGCCTGAGGAACGCAGGGGCGACTTTCCAGAAACTGATGGACAGCATCCTGGGAGACCTGAACTTCTGCATCTGCTATGTCGATGATATCCTAATTTTTTCCAGGTCCCACAAGGAACACCTTCGGCCATTCGGAAGGTCCTGCAGCGACTGCAGGAGAATGGCCTCATCGCCAGGTTCGGCAAGTGCACCTTCAGCGTCGACAGAGTTGACTTCCTAGGCCAAAAGATATCCCCGGGAGGCGTCCGCCCACTGGCATCGAAGGTCGAGGCCGTCGTCAGGTTCCCCACCCCTACCTCCGTCAAGGGCGCACAAGAATTCCTCAGGATGGTCAACTACTACAGGAGGTTCATCCTGGGGTCGACACACCATGGCCCCTGACATAGATCCTGGAGGGCCATCCGAAGACCTTAGTGTGGGGCCCCGACCAGCAGCGGGCCTTCTCCCTGACGAAGACTGCCCTCGCCAAGGCAACAGCCTTGGCCCACCAGGACCCCACCCCTACCTCCGTCAAGGACGTACAAGAATTCCTCAGGATGGTCAACCACTACAGGAGGTTCATCCCCGGGGTCGCACACACCATGGATGTGTTTTAGTTCATGATAGATATATTTTTGACAGTATTATCTTTACACTCATAAACGTTGACTGGTTAGGATTTGAGATGTTAGTACATAACCAGATTCATTCTGATTGTGGCTTTCAAATGTTCCAACATAAGGTGGCCTCTACAAAGACTCTCAACGAGGTGTTCTACAAGGGATGCGAGATGTCCACCCTGTGCCATAATTCATCGGATACATTTCTTCTGTGAGGATCCTGCTCTTCTATGAAGGGTGTAGACTGGTCACGCCAAAGTCTTGGGTCCTGGGCAAGAGTGTCTTCAACTCTACTACCGTGTCATCATGCGGCATCATCATGGGAAACATCAAGTTGTTCTGGTGCAGCCTTTAACCCTTTGAACCCTTTAGGCCACCTGTACTACCCCAACACCTTTTTACAGTCCCAGTCCTTGGGCTAGCTGTATGGCCCCACTGAAAAGTTTTTGATTATTCGTTGCTTACTTCGTAATATGATTTTTTTCCTTTATTTAGATCAGCATACTAGCCTCAGTGGTTCCTAGTAGTTAATTTCATTCCAGTTTGAAATAAATCATCATCCCCATTCCCCCTTAAAATCATTCCAGGTTAATAAATAAAAGGAAAAGCGCAAGATTTCTTTTCCCTGCAGCTTCTGGCCACGTTCAGCAGCTATCAGACGGTAATACACATACATCTCTGCTTTGTCCGCTACCCAGAGAAAACAAGGTCTCACGCGAGGGTTATGATGGGGTGAGATACAGGCCAATAGCCTATCAAACATGGTTTCATAGATTTGTCTAACATCACACCAACACCTCTCTCAGCACTCTGGCCTCCCTGATATATGAAGGTTCCTCCTGTTGAAGTTGAGAACATCCCACTCCTGGCCATCTAATCTCACTAAGCCCTAATACTTGTAGCTTCATTCTTTCCATTTATCTCTCTACATTCATTTTCTTTCCAGCCTGATATAATGTTCTAACATTCCAAGTAGCTGTCCGTATTTTTCTTGTTTTCTGTTGTCTTTGGGTTGTTATTACTTTTCTTTCTTTTCTTTTTGGGGAAGTAGCTTGATGACGGTCAAATGCAACCTGCACCACATGACTAGTTCAACCAGGCGAGACAACCACTTCATCCATTCTGACACAGCTCCCACTAACACCGTTCATCTGCAGTCTTTTAGTGACGTAGCCATGATTATTCTTGGAGGATATACATGGTGAAGTCTCCAGTTCTCTTCCATGCTATGGTTATAAGCCATAGACCTAGCCTTTACCTAAAAAGGTTGGACATACAAGGCAGTAGGGGTTTTAAATTGGGAGACTTATTAGCCTTTAACTAAAAAGTTTATCCACAAGGCAGTGGAGTTGTATAGCAAGGAAGGCTTACAGGTACTACACCTTGCCCAAGGCTGACCTGGAGGTAGTTGCAGTTCAAGGTAACCTCATTATGTCCTTTAAAGGATACAGTTTAGCCTCATATCCAGGAGGATATATATATATATATATATATATATATATATATATATATATATATATATATATATATATATATATATATATATATATAATATATATATATATATATATATATATATATATATATATATATATATATATATAAGCACATTGTAAAGGAGTCAAATACCTCTTCATTTCTGCATTAATCACACCATGTATATTACCCGTTATTATTTCATATTTTTTATGTATATCTCCCTATGCATTATTGTCCGGTCTTTCCGCTGATGTATGCAACTACTTTGTACATTTATTGTAACGCAAATTATTCTCATTTATATGTCATCCAACAAACGCAAATTCTTGTCCAAATGTGTGGCATGGGAATCTGCAGGTCGGTCATTTCCTTTCCATCCACATTCCTCAATGTATACCGAGTTTCTGAGAAATAAATCAGTCATACCCAGACCTGTCTTCTTGAACTTTCACAACTGGTGACCCGAGGAGTGACAGGTAACTATACGGTTTTGGCCCCGCCATTAACGGACTAAATACGGCCGTATTTACCTTCAGAGAGCCTTTAACGGACTCAAAACGGTGACACAGTCTAGGCCTCTGAAAGCTCCTTCCTCGGAGGAACCCCATGCCATTAATGGACTAATAACTGCATCCCCGCAAGGGTATGTTTTGGCATTTCGAATGGTTTGGCCCTCTCCATTCACGACTCACGTCGGACACTCGAATTCTAACACCATTAGCAGACTAAATACGGCACATACTCGCATTTTGGTGTGTGAAAGTAAAGATGGTAGAGTCTGAATTACAATCACAATCCAAAAACACGGAAATCGTCTGCGTGCCTCTTTTGCCCACAAAGCCAGACGCGGTAAAGCTCCCCCTGTTTTCAAGCCAGAACACAGCATCTTGGTTTCTGTGTGCAGATGCTCACTTCTGCATGGCGCGCATCACAGATGAGAAGACCATGGCAGACATTACCATGACAACGCTACCTGAAGAGGTCTTCAACAAGATCACCCCATGGCTTGACTTACAGCTAGACAAGTCACGTACACAGCCTTGCGAGACAAGCTGATACAAACGTATTCCATGCCCATCCCTAAGAGAGAGCAGTGCACCCTAGACCTATTGACCCAGTCCCTGGGGGAAACATCACCCAGGGACACCTGGGACGAACTGCGGGGTCTAGTAACACTGCCAGGCATTGAGAGAAATAGGCACAGGAAGGAAATCAGCCTGACAAGAGCAATATTCCTGCGGTGCCTTCCGCAGGAGGTGAGGGGCCAAATTACTGACACAGACACCCTTCCCATGAATGAGCTGATTGACGTCATCCAGAAAATCCACGAAGCCGAAGCCACTAAGGCCTCCAAGCACACCGCCACCCTTGCAGCTGCCACCTTCGCAGCCTGTAGCCTGACGTCAGAGGACGATGACCCAGAGAACACAAATGCAATCTACAGGAGGAGAACACTGCCAAGGAAGCAGAGGGCGTGGACGAACCCGGTGTGGTGCTATTTCCACAGAAGATTCGGTCCCAGTGCCAGGAACTGCAGAACCCCCTGTTCCTTCGCAAAAAACAAGAAGGGCGGCCACAAGTAACAGCAGTGGCCACAAAGTACAATGACTCACAACCAGCAGGTTTCTTCATCAGAGACGATATATCAAAGCGGCGCCTGCTGGTTGACATGGCGCAATGCAGTCAGTGTTCCCGCCGTTGGGGGAGGACTACACCCGAACAGCTGACTCCACAACCTCCCTGGTCACCACAAACGGAACCCCCATCCACTGCTATGGAACAACCCGCACAATCTCCACCTTGGGCCACAGGTATCACTGGCCTTTTGTCATTGCAGAGGTCAAGTTCCCCCCCAACCCCCGGGCACCAATTTCCTGAGACACCACAGACTCCTGGTCGACGATGGCAGGCAACACCCCCCAACACTGGAACCTGCCACTCCTGACCACTCTCCACTGGACTGGGGATGCCTGCCATCTGCTTCACCGACTCAAACAATTACACCACCCTTCTCCAGGAGTTCCCGGAGGTTTTTAAACCAGAACTCCACCAGTTGCCGGGGGCTGGTGCCAAGCACAGCATCTACCACCACATCACTACAACAGGCCACCCCAATTCATGCCAGGTTCCAACGCGTGCCCCCCCAAAAACTACAAGATGCCAAACGGGCCTTCACCGAAATGGATGGGCGTCTGTACCAAAGCACCGAGCCCGTGGGGGTCTCCCCTGCATATGGTAAAGAAGTCACATGGTTCCTGGAGGCCCTGCGGAGACTACTGTCAACTTGAACTTAGTCACCATGCCAGACCAGTACCCACTGCCAAACATGCAAGACCTAACAAGCACCCTTCACGGGGCCAAGGTCTTCACGACGATGGACTTGCTAAAATCATACTTTCAGGTTCCTGTGCATCCTGACGATGTCCCAAAGACAGCCAACATCACACCGTTTGGGACGTACACCTTCTCCTACTTCACCTTCTGCCTCAGGATCGCAGGGGCCACATTCCAGCATCTGATGAACACCATCCTGGGGGACCTGCCCTCCTGCATCTGTTACGTAGACGACATCCTTATCTTCTCCAGGTTCCCAGAGGAACACCTTTGCCACATCCGCGCGGTCCTGAAGCGCCTGCAGGAGAACGGATTAGTCGTCAGGTTCGACAAATGCACATTCATGGCAGAAAAAATAGACTTCCTCAGACACAAGATCTCCCCAGCAGGAGTACGCCCCATGGCCTCCAAGGTGAAAGCAATAAAAAAGTTCCAGACACCGCAGACAATCAAGACCCTTCAAGAGTTCCTTGGCATGGTAAACTACTATCGCCGATTCATCCCAGGTATCGCCCGCAACATGTATCCCCTGACCAGAGTCCTGAAGGGCAAGCCAAAAACACTGACGTGGGGCGCTCCACAACAGCAGGCATTCGAGGAGACAAGACAGCCCTCACAAGTACCACCACCTTAATGCATCATAACCCCACTGCTTCCCTGAGACTCACCACCGACGCCAGCAACATTGCCTACGGAGCAGTGCTCAAGCAAGTAGTCAGAGGCACCCCCCGGCCTCTAGCCTTCTTCAATTGCAAGATGTCGCCAGCAGAGACCTGCTACAGTGCCTTCGATAGAGAGCTGCTGGCAATCTACCAGGCTGTGCGGCACTTCAAATATCTGCTGGACGGCACTCCATTCACCATCCTCATGGACCACAAGCCCCTGGTGAACACATACGAAGGCAGACAACGCGTGGTCAGTGAGGCAGCAGCGGCACTTGGCCGCCATCTCTGAGTTTGGTTGTACCATCACCTACGCCCTGTCAAGGATGCAAATCAATTCCCTGCACCCTGGCATACACTACAAAGACCTGGCAAGGGAGCAAGCAGCAGACCTGGAAACACCAGCCTACAGGACGGCACTGACGGCACTCAAGTGGGAGGACGTGCTCTTGGGCAGTTCGGGCGCAACGCTTCTCTGCTACACGAGCACCAGCTGCCCCTGCCCTCTGGTCCCCGCCTCGATGAGGAAGCAGACATTCGACATCATTCACGACCTCTCCCATCCATCAGGGCATACAATGGTATGCCTGATGACAGAAAAGTTCGTGTGGGACGGCATCAGGAAGGACACCCGCCAGTGGGTGAGGAGCTGTATCCCGTGCTGAACCAGCAAGGTCACAAGGCATGCAGAATCAGGCACTGGTGATTTCCCTCAACCTTGTCGGCGCTTCGGCCACATCCATGTAGATGTCGTATGGCCTCTACCACAGTCTGGGGGCACCAGCTACCTCCTAACAATCACAGACCGCTCCAATCGCTGGCCAGAGGTGACACCTATGGAGGAGGCATCAACAGCATCCTGCGCACAAGCCCTCCTCTCCAGTTGCATCAGCTGCTTTGGGGTGCCAGACAGTTACTATGGACAGAGGCTCAGCATTCCTGTCAGAACTTTGGGTCTCCCTGGCATCCCTGATGGGTATACGACACTTCACAGCACAACAGCTTACAACCCTGCTGCAGCAAACAGCTTGGTAGAGAGGGCACACCACTCACTGAAGGAAGCTCTAATGGCACGTTGCACCAACGAAAACTGGAGGGCCCAATTTTCGTGGGTCCTGCTGGGTCTCTGCACCTCACCGAGAGCAGATGGTGAAGTATCCCCCGCAGAAAAAGTATACGGAGAAACGCTAGCTATCCCGTGGGAATTATTTCCGCCGTCAGCCAATGGCACAGACACCCTCCTCCCGAGGTTGAGAGAACTAGCACAGAAGTTCGCACCCTGTCATAAGACCTTCACATACAGAACAACACCTACAGCCCGGCCGGCCTGGATTCCTGCACCTATGTCTCTGTCAGGATAGACGCCCGTCGACTACCCTTGCCCAGGCCCTATTGGGGGCCCTAACCGAGTCATCAACAGGACCACCAAGGCGTATCTTATCGACGTCCACGGCCAGGAGGATTGGGTTTCCATTGACAGGCTAAAACCAGCATTTCTTTTGGACAGGGAAATCCGGGAGGAGGCAGGCAGACGTCCCAGGGTCCCCCCTCAAACATGCCCGCAGACATACCCTCCGCCCCACGGAGGGGCCATGGGCGCCCCAGAGGCCGCGCTGTGGCAGATCCAGCAGTTGATGTTTCCCCTCGCCCACAGTTCTCGAAGAGAAGGGGTCGCCTCCTGCTCCCTCAGCACCTCTGTGATTAATGTTCATGTCATTCAATAATTATCTCTGTAATCATTGTCTTTGTGGGGGGGGAGTACTTGTAAAGGTGTCAAACGCCTCTCCATTTCTGCATTAATCCCGCCATGTATATTACCCATTATTATTTCATATTTTTTATGTATCTCTCAATACGCATTATTATCCGGCCTTTCCTCCGATGTATGTAACTACTTTGTACATTTATTGTAACGCAAATTATTCTCACCTATAAGTCATTTAACAAACGCAAATTCTTGCCCAAATGCGTGACATGGGAATCCGCAGGTCGGTCACTTCCTTTCCATCCACATTCCTCAATGTATACTTGGTTTCCGAGAAATAAATCAGTCATACCCAGACCTGTCTTCTTGAACCTTCACAATATATATTATATAATATATACATGTGTATATATATATATTATTCAAATATTTACTGATATATAGGTAAAGGTGTGTGTGTATGTGTATGTATATACAGTATATATAAAGATTGAATGGCCGATAAAAACGGTGATCACACAACAGAACATATTTTTAATAACAATATTCTATAATCTCGACTGCTTTTGATTATCTACATGACAGACCACTTGGGTTGTATTTGAGATGCAGGTGTTCTTTTGAAAGAAATGGCTCCTTGTTTTCCGCTCTCGCTGTTGCCCACCTGCATCGACTTCGGTGGGCTTGACCACTGCAACACTTACTTCAGAAGGGGACAGTGGGATTACCCCGAGTCCTGACATATCCCTATTCCCAGTCTGATTTATGACAGGGGATTCCGGAACCTTCAAATATCATTATCGTTTCCACTTTCCTCTTGCATTTATTGCCGATGAGGGAATTCTGGAATCCCCCGTGAGGGATCAAAGTACCAACAGGAATCTGCGAGAAGGGCTCAGGATAATCTCTGGCACTAACCTCAAGCAAATGGCTTTTGCAGTCACGCCTATCATACCTGATGTATGTGGAGGCCAGAGAACTGAACAATGACACATCCGCATATGCCATGTAGGCTAAATAGGTTTGCCACCCACCAAATATCCACGTTCACCTTTGCCCCCTGAAAACAGTGCGGAAATTACAGTACCTATGCTGCCTAGGCCAAAAGTATCAAAACATTTTAACACTGTTTTCAAACGTATAATCTCCCAGAGTATTCTTCATTGTAAGGAAGCTCAAGGGAAAAAAATGTGTTTTCTTTTATCTTTTCAACCTAAACCTATACAAAATATGTACTTTATACAGCACACAAAGATCGTAATATTTCTCTCTGAGGAGATTCGCAGTTTGGCAGTAGCTGCGCTAAAAAGAAAAACTAGTGGCCGCTGTTCTTACGGTGCGCATTCTCTCTCTCTCTCTCTCTCTCTCTCACACACACACACACACACACACAAACATTCATTGCAAGCAACTTGGCATTCTTTCATTGACTGAATGTATCAGTGTTATGAAAGTGATGGAGATTTTTTCAAATATCAGGCTTATGAAAATATAATGTAATTAATGCCAGTGATATCCGATATGAATTCCTATGAAAAGCTAAAAAAAAATACTTGAACAATTAAAATTTAGTTAATTACAAGAATTTACAAGATTATATTATATAATAAATCATCAGATATCATTTAATGAAAAGTAAATATTTTCGGTAAATCCAGAGAGTTTTATGTCTGTGTGGATGTAGGCTACTCATTTCAGCCTGTTATAAAATTCTCACACAGCGTTGATCAATTTGAATTTAGAAAACTATGTATGGTATTGCTTGTCAACTGAGTGCATGGCCATCGCCAAAATATCATCCAGAAATTAAATAAGATCAATAGGTAATTCTAAGCCGGCTGTCCGTAGTGAGCTAGCCTATGGCAATTGACGTTTTCCTATGTTGTTTGACGTGCTGAACAAGAATTTAAAATAAAATTTTGGCGGTCGGCTGTAACTAAAATGTAATTGACCCTTGAAAACTGCACATCTGTAGTGTGGGTTGCATACAGCTCAAGGGTAAATTACAGCTTAGCAGCGGCCTACCAGCAAATGTTGCCCTAAACTCATGTAAAGCAAGCAAAACAACACAGAAAAACGTCAATTACCATAGCCTAGCTCAACTGGATATTATTCATTGCTTGCGACCAGGGTGAAGAAACTTAACAGGTAAACAACGCCGCCATCTTGGATTACGTAACCACTAGGGAGCCATATGTTCACCAGGGGAGGGGGGGGGAAGATGGGGTTACTGTACTGCACAGAAAGTACGAGTTGGTAAAGTGACGTAGGACTTACGTAAAGACGTAGCGGTAAATAACAGTTACCCAAAAACACACTTCCATATAGAAAACACTATAACTCAGTAACACCAAAACACAGTTGACCTAACTAATAATAAAGAATGGTTTAGGAACCTTACCTTAAAGGGGTGGAGGGTACAACTCAGCCGCTGCCTTTACGAATGCGTGCAACCTCGTCTTTGGGTCTTCAAAATGAATTTTGAAGTACGCTACGCGGCTACGGCCAAGTATCCGACGAAGTTGTACCTCCTACGGCCGTATCTAGGCGTCGTCTCACGAAGTTCCCTCCACCTCCTCTCAATAGTGTTTGTATGGGCACCGGTTACTGGGTCCACAAAGTTCATGGAGTGGTTGACGGTTAAGTGAACGTAGCCTTCGTCCTTCAAGCAATCATAAGCTTTCCAGCAATCAGAAACAACAGTGGTCCCCAGTACAATGTGGTCCTTGATGACGGCAAGCAAAGTCGCGCTGCTCCTGTTGTCAACAGGCACCACGAAAAATTCCCTGGTCTGCCTGCAGACACCGCCAAAAACCCACTGGCCTTCGACAACCCTGCCTACGTTGTACTTTCGCTTGCCAAACTTCGCTTCGTCAATCTCGACAGTTGTACCGGGACCACCTATTTGTTTGTTCTGCCGGATACACCAATGTACTAGGACCTGAAATGAAAAAATTGGTTAGGGAAGTAACTAAAGGATGATAATACAACCAACCACTGAAAAAATAAAACCTAAAAAAAACTTACTTCTCTAGAGTAGCTGGACCAGTCATTAATAGCTACGTCACTTAAACCTAGTTCTGTCCTCACAATCCTGTAATTAAAAAAATCACTAACATATATGTAACAAAAGAAGAGGACAGTCTCAACATCCACGAGGGACCCAGAAAACCATGTGCCCTTAAACAGCGACAGATAGTAGCTCACCTCTTCTTCGCTTTCTTATGGCTTGGGGCATACGACCTGTCGCACCTGAAATTAAAAGAAGAAAGCAAATGACTCGTTACAACCCTCAAAACTTGAAAATATTGTGAACATACATAGCTAATAGTACGGTATAGCTGTTTAAGGAATTGTTTAGCCAACTTTAGATTTGAAAACTGCATTGCTGTTAGGTATAAAAATCAAAAAGTAAGTTGTAACCAACTTACCTGAATGCCTTCTTTTGCAGGTCAAGCCTGCACTCCTTGCCACAGTGAGGGCAAAAGGCCTGTTTCCGCAAAAGACCGTGGTCCTGGCAAAACTGTATGAGCCGTTCATAATTGCCCAAGTAATATACCGAGAAGTCCTTGTAGCTCAGGTAACAGTTAACACATGTTCTGGGCAAATTCCCTCTAGTAACAGGCTCGGAGTTGCGAGAGGATCCAGGGTTGCAGTCAACCGGCTCGGAGGGGCGAGAGGTTCCAGGGTTGCAGTCAGCCATCGTGCTACCAGGTGAGTGAGTGTCAGTGAACTATGGGAGGCCGGTCTACCGGTGGACCATGCAGAGCAGGGTAGGAAGGATGGAAGGGGGGGGTGGTAAAATTGTATTTCGGCTTCCAGTGCTGGGGGTGGCAGAACAGTGCTGCGTGCCTTATCTGCATTTTTAGAATAATCTTGCAAGCTCGTATGCTCTGGCAAGCGGTAATGTTGCGCTGCACGCGCCAGCCACAAGACTTACAAAAATTATAAAAAGAAAGGTTTCTGTCAACTCACTGAGAGAAAGTGGTAGCGAAACGTCCTAAAGACCCTTCTCCTCCTACCCCATATACATGCTTCAGTTGTCTGCCGACATATATAAGGTAGTTTCGTAAGTTATTTAAGGTAAAATCATGTTGCGAGGAGACGTCAATATATATGTGAACTGAAAAGTACTAGAAGAAGGTTACAGGCACAAGCCACAACGGATAGGAAACGGTCATAAAACAGTTGAGAAAAAGGAATACACGTAACTGAGTGCATGTATCCCCCAAATTCTCCACCCTGGTGAAATGTAATTTGGGGTAATATTACAACGTGATTGGTTTAGTACGCCCACCCCCCAAAACACCCGCCAACTTTTCTCTAAGTTAGGGGCATTGGGTGAACCGAAAGCTCCCCTGTAAATCGACACGTGTGAAAAGTGCCTTTGGAACAGCTCCCGTTGTCCATTTATTCGGCCTTTTTTTACGCTGGTTTTTTGTGTTCCAAATGGCATATGTAACAGGAAACACAACAGTAAGGTGCCCAAACCTTTTCCCAAGTTATTTACCCCACCCAGAACCCTGGATTCCCAACGGGTCCCCCTGTAAGAGGTGCAAAAGAAACGAGCAGGTAAAAGTTACTGCTGGTTTATTACAGATTCAGGCAGTTTATATAGCGGCCGACTGGCGGCGAACCGTGGAAGACAATGACATTGGGCGTGACCTGAGGTCAAAAACAATTAACAATAATATACGGCGAACAAGTACAATTTACAATACAAAAACGTATAGAGCTTCAATATGGATACAGTCTTGATGCCTGCGAATAAAGAAACATACGATACATGATTAATGACAGTTGGACAAATACATATAAAGTTGAAATGGTAGAAAATGCGTGACCTGGCACGTTAGGCGTGACGAATTGAGTGTGAAGAAAGCGGGAAGTCACCAAAGAAAACTTGCTCAGCGGAGACTTAATTAATGACACCTTCGAAGCACTCTGCTGACGTCGATGTGGTGACTTTACAAATACTCCCCCCCAAAGACGTGGGACATGTCTGACTACTCTGTGTATCTGCTGGGGTGCTGAAGGGTACCACGGCTTCTCGAAGACAACGGAGGGGCCACCCACGCATGAGGGTGCTGGGTTGCTGGTGCGGGCAGGACCTTCCTGGGACGGCCGCGCGCCCGCCATTTGCGGGGGCCTGGGCATGGCGAAGGGCGGCTGGGCAGGGAAGGTGCTGCGGTGACGCCGGTGCTCTCCTGCAGGAAGGCGGGCTTTAAGCGGTCTATTGAAACCCAGTCGTTCCTCCCAGGGAGTGGCAGCAGGAACGCCTTGCTGTTCCACTCCAGCACGCGGAAGAGGCCCCTGTAGGGCCTGGTCAGTGGCGGGCGGACGGCGTCGACTCTGATGAAGACGTGGGTGGCAGATGACAGCTCTGGCGGTGTGAAGGTGGCCGACCTGCCGGTGTACTTGCGCTTGCAAGGGGCAAACTTGCCTGCCACATCACGGAGCCTCTGCAGTGAGGGGGTGTGGCGATCTTCTGTCACAAGCTCGCCCGGTACCACAAGGGGTTCCCCGTAGGTTTTTTCGGCTGCGGACGGGGTGCCGTCGGCTCTGGGGGCGGTTCTCAAACCTGAGGAGGACCCACGGCAGCTGATGTTTCCAGTCCTCGGCGGTGCAGCGGGCCATGAGGGACGCTTTTAGGGACCTGTGGAACCGTTCGACCAGGCCGTTGGCCGCCGGGTTGTACGCCGTGGTGGTGTGATGCGTGGTCCCCAGTAGTTGAGCCAGGGCGGACCACAATTCGGACAGGAAGGCAGGGCCCCTGTCTGTTGTGATGTGGTCCGGGACGCCGAAGCGGCTAACCCAACTGGAAAGCAGGGCCTCAGCACGCGCACTGGCGGTGGCTTCTTGCATAGGTGTGGCTTCGGTCCACCTTGTCGAACGGTCTACCACCGTCAGGAGGTATCTGGACCCGCCTGATGGGGGAAGGGGCCCGACGACGTCGACATGAATGTGGCCGAAGCAGCGCTCTGGCTGCAGGAACTCGCCTACCCCGGACTGCGTGTGATGTCCCACCTTGCTGGTTTGGCACTGCAGGCACTGTTTCGCCCAGGACGTGACGTCCTTCTGTACCCCATGCCAGACAAACTTTTTTGAGAGCAGCTTGGCCGTAGTTCTGCCAGAGGGATGCGAGAGGCCGTGAATTATGTCGAATACCTGGCTGCAGTGTGAGGCTGGAACCAAGGGGCGGGGCTGACCCGTACTGATGTCGCAGAGGAGACTTGGGCCTCTGGGGGCGAGGGTCACGTCCCGCCACTTAAGGGACGTGATGGCGGTGCGGTAGGCTGGGGTTTCTGGGTCAGCGGCCCGTTCTCTGGCGAGGTCTTGGTAGTTTACTGCGTTCAACTCAACTCTGGAGAGGGCGTCTGCTACAGTATTTTTCCTGCCAGGGAGGTACCTGACGGAGCAGGTGAATTCGGCTATGGCTGAGAGGTGGCGCTGCTGCCTGGAAGACCATGCGTCCACCTGCTTAGTGAAGGCGTGAACCAATGGCTGGTGGTCCGTGAAGATTGTGAAGGGTGTCCCCTCCAGGAGGAACTTGAAGTGCCGGACTGTGCAGTACATCGTGCAGAGTTCCCTGTCGAAGGTGCTGTAGTGGGTCTCTGCGGGATTGAATTTCTTGCTGAAGAAGGCGATGGGCTGGGGGGCGCCGTTGATGACCTGCTCCAGGACAGCACCACAGGCGACGTTACTGGCATCCGTTGTTAGCTGGAGAGGGGCCTTGGGATCTTGGTGTGCCAAGGCGGTTGCCTCGGCGAGGGCGGCATTCGTCAGGGAGAAGGCCTGCTGCTGGCTGGGTCCCGAAGACAAGGACTTTGGTTGGCCTTTGAGAACTTCCATCAGGGGGGCCGTGGTGTGTGCGATCCCGGGGATGAACCGCCTGTAGAAGTTCACCATCCCCAGGAATTCCTGGACGGCCTTGACAGAGGTGGGCGTTGGGAACCTGGTTACGGCTGCTACTTTTGATGTGAGTGGGCAGATGCCTGCCGGAGATACCTCGTGGCCCAGGAAGTCTGCTTTCTGGACGCCGAAGGTGCACTTGTCAAAACGGACGACGAGGCCATTCTCCTGGAGGCGCCACAGGACTGCCCGGATGTGCTGTTGGTGTTCACTGTGAGACCTGGAAAATATGAGGATGTCATCAACGTAGCAGACGCAGAATTTCAGGTCCCCGAGGATGCTGTCCATGAGCCGCTGGAAGGTCGCCCCGGCATTCCTCAATCTGAAGGTGGAGAAGGCGAACACGTAGGACCCGAACGGCGTGATGATGGCGGTCTTTGGTATATCCTCTGGTGCAACAGGTACCTGAAAGTATGATTTAAGAAGGTCCAATTTAGTGAATACCTTGGCTCCGTGAAAGGAGGCCGTGAGGTCTTGCATGTTGGGCAAGGGGTAGTGGTCGGGCTCCGTTGCAATGTTGAGACGTCTGTAGTCACCGCAAGGTCTCCAGGAGCTGTCCGGTTTCTGCACCATGTGGAGGGGGGAGGCCCACGGGCTGGAGGCCTTTCTGCAGATTCCCATCCGCTCCATCTCTGCGAGTGCCTTCTTCGCCTCCTGAAGGGTGGGGGAAGTCTTTGGAACTTCGCGTGTGTCGGGGGGCCTTTAGTTGTTATGTGGTGGTATATGCCATGTTTGGCTGGGCCCCGGGACTTGTCGAAGTTCGGGCTTGAACACTTGGGAAATCTGTCAGCAGGTGTGCGTACTGGTGGGGGCGACGGAGCTGATGGTGGGTGCCTTGGGTCCCGCTGTTAATGGGAGAGATCGGCAGGAGTCAGTATCGAGGAGGCGCTTACGCCCCACGTCGACTAGCAGGCCGAAGTGCGCTAGGAAGTCTGCCCCCAGGAGCGGGGTTCCTACGTCCGCGACGATGAACTCTGGCCAAGGATGGAGATCGACAGGGGCCTGGTGCCGTAGGAGAGGATGGGGTTCCGTTGGCGGCCGTCAGGAAGGCGGCCGGGTCTGGTTTCTGGTTGCGGTCCTCCCTGGATGCCAGGAAGATCGATCTAAAGGCCCCTGTTTCGACCAGCATCATCCTGCCGGAGACGGTGTCGCGGACGTAGAAGCCTACTGGTTCCGGGCCCCTGGGTTTTTTGGTTGCCATGGCGATTTGTCCTGCTGGCCGCCGCCACCCCCGTTTTTTGAACGGGCGAACGAGCAGGGCGGCAGGCAGTTTCGGGCGTCTTTGCCGAACCACTTGTGGTAGCGGCAGAGGCCCGGGGAACTCCATTTGTTTTGGGGCGGTGGACGCCTCCTGGCGACGGCGTTGACGCCCTGCTCCATTTCTTCTTCCGGCTGGACGGAGCTAACCGACTGTGTGGGCGCTTTTAGCCGCTGTGTGGCCTTCATGCACTCAGTGAAGTGCTGCGCCATTTCTATGAGGTCGTCGAGAGGCATGGTGTAGGGGTGAGGAATCTGGGTGCGGACCTCCGGGAGGAGCTGGTGAAGGAAGATCTCCCACGACAGACTTATTTCCTGCCGCTCTTTCGTGCCATCAAAATCTGGTAGTGAAAGAAGGTCCTCGACCATGCTCCATGCGTCTCTTGCGTTGAGGTCATGCCGTGGGTTGACGGCGAGGTCGATAGCACGGGCGGCCCGCTCGGCGATAGGTAGGGAGCACGTTTCGAGGGGGATCTTTGCAACGTTGCATGTGAGGGGGTGTGTGTCGGGCACCTGAGAGGCGAGTTTTCTGTATACCTCCTCCGGAAGGGCGTTGAGGACCGTTTCGGCCTGCAGGATTTCGTCCGTCAGGTGCGCCACCCTGAAGTGGCTCTCGACCCTACACAGCCACATTGTTGGGTTCCCCTGTATAAAAGGTGGCAACTTTAAGGTCAGGGCGGCCCACGACTGTGTTGCCGGGCCATGGAGTGTTCGGGGCGCTGGCATAGGTGTAGAGGTGCGGGAGGGCCTCGGTGCGGGGACAGGCGCGGGTGCGGTGGGAGGAAGGTAGACCTCCGAGTCCGTGAGGTCCGTGGTTAACTGCATGAAGGAGGGGATGCCCGCGTCCATGCTCGCTCTCTGCCCTCTTACTGGAGTGGGGTACTCGCGTCAGAACGCACTTTCGTGCGCCGTGTGGGTCCATTAGTGGCGCTGGTGGGTTTGCCGACGAGAGTCAGCACGCTCAAACGCTGGTTATGGCGCCGTGTTTAGGCCACTAAGAGCATTGGAGTGTTCCTGGAGCCAAGACTGAGTCGCCGTGTCAGTTCGCTAATGGCTCTGGGATACTCCGGGCGGTCACCACTGTAAGAGGTGCAAAAGAAACGAGCAGGTAAAAGTTACTGCTGGTTTATTACAGATTCAGGCAGTTTATATAGCGGCCGACTGGCGCCGAACCGTGGAAGACAATGACATTGAGCGTGACCTGAGGTAAAAAATAACTAACAATAATATACAGCGAACAAGTACAATTTACAATATAAAAACATACAGAACTCCAATATGGATACAGTCTTGATGCCTGCGAATAAAGAAACGTATGATACATAATTTGTGACAGTTGGACAAATACATATAAAGTTGAAATGGTAGAAAATGTGTGACCTGGCACGTTAGGCGTGATGAATTGAGCGCGAAGAACATGGGAAGTCACCAAAGAAAACTTGCTCAGCGGAGACTTAATTAATGATGCCTTTGAAGCACTCCGCTAACGTCGATGTGGTGACTTTACACCCCTTACCGTTAGCTATTCTCGAAAGTGTTTTCACCCACCCAAAACCCAGATTCCCAACAGGTCCCTCTTACCGTTGGCTACATTTCTAAGGTAAATTACAGCTCAATTACTTTTGGCTGCCAATATATTACCTTGAATTCTTGTTCAGCAGGTAAAGTTCTATGGAAAAACGTCAACTGCCATAGGCCAGCTCACCGTGCGGACAGCCGGCTTAGATCTACCAATCAATATATTATTCACTGATCTGTCACTTCAAACAACTATTACTTACATAAAAAATATTAATTTGCACTCATAAAATCATTGCAAAATCATTGAAATATATTGAATTACTTGTGCATATTTTCACACATTCATGTCAAGAGTTGGGCAGTAGGTTGGCCCTCTCTAAAGTGAGACCCATAAAAGTAAGCGTTAGAGAAAAGAAGGCACACAGGTGCATATTCTTTTAACCGATGGAACACTAATCGATCGCCCGTGAAATATGAGAGCTTTTGTTGTAGGTATAGAGTAGGTATAGCGTGCGTGGATTCGTACACACACACACACAGGGCGGCCAGGTAAGATTCACCCTCTCATAAACACTTGGAATGTATGATGCCATATAAAGTAGTTACAGAAAACTTTAACGTTTTATTTTATGGTTATGTCAATCGACCTAACCGCTCAACTCTCCTCGCTGCTGGGAGAAAGGGAGCTGGGGATTTGGTACGATACATGTACACATGCACTACCGGGGTCTAAGCGATGTCAGGCAGGGCAGCCGATCGAGGCTATGGTCTACCCCAACGCCAAATCAAAGTCTTTCAAAAGAAGGCATCATGCTTACCCTATATAAAAAATGGGAAAAGGCACGTTAAACGAAGAAGAAGAAGAAGAAGAATAAAACAAAATTATTATTTCAGTAAGCTCACCAGTTAGGACAGTGATTTGCAGCTGGGAGTCGGTATCAGCTTATACCTCCCTTGATGGCCATGTAAGAGCGTCAAATCACGCCTCTCTTTCCTTGTTTCTCCCTTTCAGATGTACATTAATAACGTCATGTATTTTACCTGTCTTTATTTCAGATTCTTTGTGTACCTCATCTTATTCATCATTGTACAGCCTTTCTGCATATATGTATATCTACCTTTTATATGTCATGTAACAAATGTTGTATGTATTTTTATGCTTGCTAAAAAACACAAATCCTGTATGGATGCCACAGGGGGGGGTCTCTTTCCATCTGCTTTTTGTCTTATAAACACCTGTCGTGAATAATAAAGAATCAGTCTTTTACCTCTGACTTTTCTTGAAGCCTCACACTGTTGACCCCGGATCAGGGACAGGTAGCGCAGTTTTGGCCAGCCATTAACGGACTAACTACGGCAGCACCCTACCATCAGAGAGCCTTTAGTGGACTAACTACGGCATAAAGTTTAGGCCTCTGATAGCACCCTGCCCAACGGAAACCATGCCATTAACGGACTAAATACAGCGTACCCACAAGGGCATGTTTTGGCACTTCATTCGACCTCTCGAACAAATCAGCACCATTAAGGGACTCAATACGGCGCATTTTCCCATGTTTTGGTGCATGAGCAGTCAAGATGTCAGAGGTAGAACCTCAATGCAAACCCGTGAGCATCATCTGCACGCCGCTCTCACCGACAAAGCCAGACACAGTCAAACTTCCCCCGTTCTTGCACCAAAACACAGCATCATGGTTCCGGTGCGCAGACGCGCATTTTCACATGGCATGCATTTCAGGCGATGCTACAAAATCAGACATAGTCATGATGACACTCCCAGAAGAAGTATTCAATAGAAAGTCTCATACACAGACTAAAAAAACCAACTGATGAATTCGGACAAGCAAACACAAATAACATAAAAGATCAGATTACAAGAATTGACACAACAACACTCTGACACACATAAAAAAGTAAACAGGCATAAATAAATCAGTAACAGATACATATTTACATAGATAAAAATGTGGCTATTTGGCCTGACCTAGGCTTGTAGGAGAGTCTTGGCATGGGGGAGGGCGTGGGCGGGTTGTGCGCAAGGGAGATATCTGAGTCCGCTAAGTTTGCGGTTATTTGTATGTGGGAGGGAATGTCTGCGTCCATACTCACTACTGCACTCTTACTTGGAGTGGGTTACACTCTCGTCAATACGCACGTAGGAGCGCACCATGTGGGTCCACTAATGACGCTGGTGATCTGTCGATGAGAGTTGGCACGCACGAACACTTTGTTAGAGCACCGTATTTAGGCCGTTAGGGCATGGGGTAGTTCATGAAGCCAAGACTAAGTTGCTGTATGAGTCCGCTAATGGCTTCGGGAACCACTCCAGGAGGTCACCACTGTAAGAGGTGCAAAATAAGGAGCAGGTGGAAAAGTACTGCTGGTTTATTGAGAAAGCAGGTCGTCTTATAAAGTGGCGTGTGGATTTCATACAAAGGCATACAATAGGATACAGGTGACCTGAGGTCAATTGTTCTCGATGTGACACAGGACGGGTAAATACAAATGACATGAAAAGTAAAAGTACAAGAATTGACACAATAATGTTCTGACACATGTACAATGAAAACAGGTATAAATAAATCAGTAATGGATACATATTTACATAGATAAAAATGTGGCTATTTAGCGTGCCCTAGGCTTGTGGGAAAGGCACCGCAGAAAACGGGAGGTTCACCACAGAAAACCCGTTGAGCGGGGACTTTACAGGGTCATTGTGTGGGGCAGTGGTACCGGTGTGAAGGTGCGTGCGGGAGGGAGGTGTCTGCCTCCGAGATTTTCACGGTAATTTGTACGTGGTTGGGAATGTCTGCGTCCATGCTCATTTCGTGCTCTCACTTGGAGTGTGAGGGAATATTCACGCCAATACATGCTGGGGGAGCTTGCCATGTGGGTCCGCTAATGACGCTGGCAACCTGCCGATAAGGGTCGGTTAACGCCCGAACACTTTGTTAGAGCATCGCAGTTAGTCCATTAGAGGTGTGGATTAGGTTCATTGGGCCAAGACTTAGTCGCCGTTTGGGTCCGTTAATGGCTCCCGGGAACCACTCCGGGGGTCACCACTATGAGAAAGGTGCGAAATAATGAGCAGGAAGACAAGTACCGCTGGTTTACTGATGAAGCGAGCTACTTATAAAGCGGGATGCGGATGTCTGCGTAGTTTACAGAGACCACTGGTACAAAGATTTACAGGTGACCTGAGGTCAAACTAATTTCTTACAAAAACAGGACAGGCATACAGAAAATATATAGTGATCAATAATGTCTGACACATAACATAAATAACTCGTTACTTGTACATAAAGCATGTTTGTTTAGAAAGACAACATGTATACAATTTACAATTATGGTGATAAATATATATTCTGATCAGAGCCGGATTAAAGAGGGGGCACAGGGGCCTGGGCCCCGGGCCACCCATCAAGAGGGGGCCTCCCACCAATAAAACAATACATTTTAATTTAATAATATAGTTTGTATATAGACTATAGTTTATAATATAGTTTTAATACAGACTATAGTTTGTAGTGTATGCAATAGGAGTTGGAAAGGGGGCCTCCCACCAGAGTGGGCCCCAGGCCTCCCACCAGCTTAATCCGGCCCTGATTCTGATCGACCTTAGGTCAATGTGAAGGCACCGCAGAAAACAGAGAACGCGTTGAGCGGGACTTTACAAATTAAACTGAACGGCCTGACATTCCATAGTCTGTGGTGGTATGCTTACCTCAGACGTGAGGTCAAGCTTCGTGTTCATGTTAACCAGAGTCTCTTATTTTTCTCTCTTTCTTTTGTTCCATCTAAACCTTCTTTTTCCGCTACTTTCTGACGGTAGTGCATCATCGTTTTATTTCATTCTTCCCACTCTGAGTCATTCTGTCTGCGAGGTCCAAGTGAAGCACACCGTTGCTCTTTCTCGAATATTCCTTCGACGTTCAAGAAGTTCCCCTGCGTATAACTTCATTCTTATTGTTAATATTATTGTTTTCCAAACACCTCTGCTCACTCAAATCTCAGGTTTTTTCTTTAGTATGACCAGTCACTGTACACCTTACTTAAATCTATTTATAAAATTAATCTTTGAATCTTATGATGAACGGAATTGACATTTCATTGTTACCTAAACTCACAAAGTCATTGCCTTTACGTATGAACGCGGCTTTGTTTGCTAATTCTTAGCAAGAATCTTCTTGCTCGTTGTATCACGGCTGCGATCGGTATTCTCTCCAAGTCAGATTACTGTTTAATATTCCTCGTACCTCGTCTCCCATAATGCGCTGTGCACCTTGTGCGAAACAACTTTGATCCGTGGAATTACCGCTTTTTCTTCCTTCCCATTTCTTTATTTAATTTCTTTTATGTTAAAGAACTAATAGGACGGTTTCTTGAGCAGATAACCACAGACAGTGCGGGGCCACATTAGGCCTACGGTAACGATTCAAATGCAAGCATTAACCCAAGCTTGACATGAACCAAATTTTTCTTTAGTGCATCTCGAGCTTAAAGGGAACACTTCACCTTTTATTTCCGTTTTTTCGTTTCATCGTTTATATATATATATATATATATATATATATATATATATATATATATATATATATATATATATATATATATATATATATATATATATATATGTATGTGTGTGTGTGTGTATATATATGTGTGTGTGTGTGTGTGTATACATAAACTGTAGAGAACATTAAGGCTAAATTAAATGAAATATACCAATACAGATTTGTTCTGAAGTTGCACGAGTTCTTGTAAAGTGTAACTGAAACAATGTTTGTACTTAGAGAACTTTCTTTTCGTGTTTGGCATAAAAATAAACACTCTTGTGTAGTATGCCACTAGTACCATAAAACCCACTGACTAAAGAATTTGATTTAAAAAATGTAGTTTCTATATCAGGTAACTAAGATCATGAATCGGTAAAAAGAAAAATTAAAACAATGGGGTTGAAATATTTTACACTAATCATCAAATTCGGCATTCTGGTTAAAAATAATATTTTTATATCTTTATTATATTTGATTATATTTTTATTGTTAATCATTGGTTTAAAATAACTCTTATAGTCACAAACGACTGATTGTCTGAGGGAATTTTGCACTTTAAATTTTGGCCTTCTTATTCCGAAGCCAATCTACCTTGTGCAATACATTTGATCCTTTCAGCTATTCACTACAATCTACATACGCCTTACTTATGAAGTTGACGTATAGACTTGTATCAATATGTTGTTTTATAGGAACTCTTTATATTAATCAATATAGAGAAATACAAACTTGATGATAGGGTAGCTTCAGTATATTGGAAAAACTAAAACAAAATTCAACATCGATTTAAGCATTAGACAATAATCCAGGAGTGATTATATCTAAGGGTGATTGATTGAGTGATTTCGTAAGATTAACTGGTGTGACGGCAATTATGGTCGATGATTTCAGCTAAGATAATCTATTGGTTTTGCTAACGGTTGGCATTGACGGTAGAGATGCAGTCAGTGAATACGCTGATCACTTAATAAGAGGGGCGGAGGCAGGGGGCCGGCTGGTGCCTGGATTTGTGGAATTAGTGGGCAAATGGGTGTGATAGTTTAACCGACTGCATCAAGGTGACTCTACACTACATGGTCGTCTTTAACAGATATTCATTAATGACCATAAAAACCCGATAAAGAATTTTATTCTTAAAAAATGGTTCTATAACGGTAATAATGAGTCAATTTTGGGTAATAATATGTATTAGTAAAACTGGGGCAAGAAATATTACACTAATCAAAATTCGGCATTCTGGTGAAAAGTGACATGCTCTTTCACTTTCTTCTGAATATAACTGAGACCCAGTATACACATCTCATTACAGAAAAGCATTCCAGACTCAAAAACCTAAATGTCTTCTCCAGTCCGCAAGATGTTCTGGAAATCGAGCTCAAACCGCAAAACTGAGTTGTCCCATCTGCGCAGAAAACCTACACTGCAGATTACATCCTGGTCACAGCACACCTATTGGGAACCTGAAAGACAGACATGCTCAACTTTTCTTGCCACTCCTTCCCGCAACCCACAGCCAGAATTTCGACGTAAGGATATCATTCAGGTATTATATATTTTTTTAAAGCTTTGGATTTCAGTGTCAAAACCTAACTCAGAAATGTTCTTAAGAGAGTTTTGCAAACTGTTTTTTTTTTTTTATTTAAGAGCCCTTTAAATCTATGGCGCCTAAGCATTCTTATCCTCACAGCCTGTGTCTTCACTCTCTGAATAATCATTCCATTTAGTGACAAAGTGTGGTGTTAAATAGCATTAGAGTTACTTAATTATAGTGCCTTTTGAGGTGTTTTTGGTGTGATTCAGTGTGGGATGGTTAGTGTGTGTGCTTAGTTTACAACCTGACATTAGGACTAAACATATGATATAACCCAACAGTTAATACTTATACAATGGCAGGATGTGTGAATATCAAAATTGCTACTAAAAAAAAGGTCTAGCTGTGGGAATAGACATTTAAAAAATTTTCTTTGCTTTAAGGCAAGGATAAGCCTTGTAGTAAGCTTTTGTACATTTTGGTGGAACCCACTCAATGCATGTTTTGTTTCGAAAACATTACAAAGCTTCCCTTCATATATGGAATATTAGTGTGCTTGTCACCCTTCAGTGGGTAAAATCTCTGAAAAACAAAATGGAAGAAGAAGGCCATGGTCACAGCGACCAATGGCTGATCATCTCCCATTTGTGTTCTCAGCTGCTATATATTTTGCACACTTCTGGTTTTACAGTGGTCGTTCCTACTATTTCTTTATTGTTTCTGACTAAGTTGCTGAATCTATTCTACACCTGATATCTAAATCTAAGATTACATCTCCAATATTACCTGAATCATTGGATTGTTTTTTCTGTGCTCATGTGTGTTTTTCCAGGGACAACAAGACAAGAAGACTGGATTCACTGTACAGTCCCTCCCAGCTAGTCAGTTACCAGAGGAGGGAAGAGTGGACCAGTGAGCCTCCAAGCTGGTTGAGACAGAGATCTCTGGCAATACAGTCAACTCCTCCTCCCAGTCATTGTCAGTAACATCATCAACCTCAACAAAATCTTTGCCACTGAAGGTTCACTCAAGAAGGAGTGTCTGGCTACTCCAACAAGTCAGCACAGAGTCACCTCCACCAACAAAGGAATGATTTGCTCTACCAGTCCTCCTCAGCATCTCCCCACTCTCACTTGGGAAGCAGATTGAGGAGATGTCTCCACTGTGGAGGCTGGACCAGACAGAGGAGCATAACACTCCTCCTCACACTGCTTCCGACACCCTTCATTGAGACAAGACAGGGTTGGTAGGACCAGCAAGATCGCTGGTCTCTCTCGGGATGCAAAGTACAGAAGCAACCTTCCATGAAATCAGACAGGAACAGAATGGGGTCGTATACCTCATCTTACCATAGCCCTGGTCACCAAGTCAGGAGAGCACAGGTAAACCCGGTACCATGTACCCTCCACCCATCAGGTATGCTCAGACAACAGCTTGATAGAATGGAGCAGAGACCCTGCCACACTGGGACCCACTACACTAACAGTTATGGCAGACCTGGAGGACAGGATAGAGCCCTCACTCCTAGAGGTACTAGATGAAGAGAAGGGCTTTGTGGAATTTGTCCTTCAGATCCACAGAACACTGGGGCTTCCCAAAATGGACATCCACACTCTGGAAGAGTACCCTTCCATCTACTTTTTGGAGCTATGGTGGACAGTCTTCTGGAGATGGAGCAAACAGTACAGCTTCTGTGGTCACCATTAATTACAGGAGGTATAAAAGATGTTGATAGCCTGATGGTGGGAGAAGAATGCTCCTTGACCTCCTCCAGGTCACAGAAATTGCTCACTCTACTGGTCCACCACCAGGCAAAGTGTTACACATCAGAAGACTCCTGTGCCTTACTGAGGACATTAAGCTTGGCAGTTTACCACCTCTCTAGTAATGTCCCACTGGAGAGTTTCCAGCAACTCTCCTCAAAGTTTACCAGTGTAGAGATGACTAACCTAGAGGTCTTACTGGGAAGGACATTGAGAACTATCTCCTGGCTTGACAGGTGCCAGGGAGCTGGGGTGGAAGTGATGAAGGAACTCATTCCACCAGAACTGGCACTCCATGAGGGAAAATATGGCCCTGGCAGGTAAGGCTTTGTCCTACAGGGCTAAACATATAACCCATGCATGGGCGAATGTTATCCTCAAAAGGAGAGAGACGATATTAACATTAGTTCAGAAGCATCTCACTGGATTGTTGGCTGAGCCTGTGAAACATTCCTCTCCTGGACTCGCCTTACTTCTTCCCCTCAGACATGTTGAACCAGGCAGTAGTGGACAGGAGAGATGTTAAGGACTCACTCTCCTCAACATCGGGTGAGCCAGTCCAGCGAGGATGGCCCACCATTTCTGGCCATCAATCTAGACTTCCTCCCTCCATTGGATAGACATTTCTTCCCCAATACTGGCCCCAAAACCTAGCAGCTCCTCAGGGAAAATGATGCAGGCCAGTCATTTCATGCCACTCAACCCCGCAGACCCAGTAGCCAGAACAGGATGGGGAAGAGAGGATGATCGAGATGAGACAAAATGTCTCTCACACCTAGACCAGCAGAAGATGGCTGCTGTCTGGGGAGCAAGTGGTTGTTATGCAAAGGTGTTGAGCAGAGGTGTGGACAGTCCATGCCCTCAGGAAGGGGTATGTTCTACCCTTCAAGCAGAAACCACCACTGTCTTCAGAACCAGCCTGTTCCTCCTCCTACCAGAACAACTTGCCAAAGAAGAGGACCTGGCAGCAGGATGTCAGAGGCACACTATGGAAGGAGCCAATAGATGAGGTAGAGAGCAGCACACAGGGCTTCCACAGCCACCTCTTCCTAGTGGAGGAAGCATTGGGGAGGTGGACATCAGTCATAGATCTATCAACCCTGAATGCCTTTTTCGGCTGACCCCGTTCAAGGTGGAGACAGCACAGTTAGTCTTAGCATCGATCAGTGAAGGAGACTTCATGATCTTGACAGACTTTTAGGGCGCTTACCTCCACATCCCAATACACCCCTCCAATAGGAAGTTCCTGAGGTTTGTCTCCCACAGTATCACATACCAGTTCAGGGCCCTCTGCTTCAGCCTGTCAGAATGGGCCCACAGGAAGGGTGTCAGACTCTGAAGGTACCTGGATGACTGGCTCATGCTGGCACACTTAGTGCAGAAAACTGAGAAGGACAGGGACAAGATCCTGGCACTATACAAGCATTCTGGAATTCTATTCAACCAGAAGATATCAACCTAGTTCCCAAACAGAGAACCAAAAACCTGAGTATGTGGATCGACATGGTGAGGGACAAAGACCTATCCATCACATGAAAGGTTAGACAAGCTACTAAAGGTGTCCAAACCCTTCCTGTCAAACTTCCTTCAACCAATGAAGCAGTGGCAGGTCCTGGTAAGTCATCTCATATCCTTAAAGAAGTTGGTATCTAGGGGGCAGGACTTGTGGAGGGATCTGAAGAACTACCTGTAAGGGGTAAAGCTAAGTTGCCCACCCCTGGAAATGCTGGTATTCTCGGACGCATCACAAAGGGGATGGGGCACCCACCTGAACACCATCTGCTTTTCAGGGACTCAGGATGAGGAACAGCAAAGGCAACACATCAGTGTCCTGGGGATGTGGGCAGTCTGGCTGGTACTCCAAACTTTCCAAGCTCTCCTCCAAAACAAGTCCAGAGTCGTGATGAACGACAGTAACTCAATGGTTGCTTACGTAAACAAACCGGGAGGAACAGTCTCACAACCTGAATGCCTTGGCAGTGGAGAATCACCAGTGGTCAAAGACCAGGGGACTACTGCTGTCAGCCAGATGCATCCCTGGAATGAAGAATACTGCACAGATCACTTAAGCAGGGCGGACCAGATAGTAGGGACAGAATAGTCCTTGGAACAAGGAGTGACAGATAGGTTGTTCAAGTTGTGGGGGGACCCGTGTTCTGTTCCCCAGCCCCTGACCATAGGGCTGCCCCACAAGATGCCTTTTCAGCACCCCTGGAAGTGTATGCCTTTCCCCCATTCAGCCAAGTGAGGAAGTTACAAACAGGCTGTCTGTGTCCCTAGGGCTGAGAATGACACTTGTAGCTCTGAAGTGGCCCCATGCAGAATAGTAAACGGACCTCCTCCACTTGCTGGGACGTACCAAGGAAACTCCCACTCACCCCAACCCTACTGAAGCAAGAACACAGCAGGTGGTATCATCAAGCAGTGGCCTCCCTCCAGTTTCACAGGTGGAGGCTATCCAGCAGCTCCTTAGAAAGTACAGTTTTTCAGGGAAAGTTGAGAAGGCCATCTCTGAACCCCTCATCCTTGGGAAACTGTGCCTGGGAAATTGGAAGGTTTTCTCTTCAAAGCGTCTGTGAGGGATGTGGCATTTATCCTCTTCTTCTTGCATTATGAGTCCCTGTCAGTGTCAGCAATCAAGGGACATAGGACCTCCCTGACCCAAGTATTCAACCCCAGGTGCATACACCTTTTGTCTTCATGGGAGTTGTCGGACGTAATTAAAAACTTCAAAAGGAGTTGCTACCCTCGTGAACTGAAACCCCCCAAGTGAGATGTAACCAATCTCCTAGCCTCCCTGAGATGACCACCCTATGAGCCCCTCAGAAGTGCATCGAACTGGGACTTGACATTGAAGACAGTGTTCCTGTTGACCTTGGCTTCAGCAAAGAGGGTGGGAGTTACATGCCCACCCACTCACATGGTTGGATGTCTGTGGGGTTCACATTCTTTCCAGAGTTCGTTATGAAGACCCAGAACCCAGCCACTCATGACCCAAGATTTGATATTTTTCCATCCCCTCCTTAAAGGACTTAGTGGGAGACAAAAAAGAAAAGATGTTACTATGCCCGGTGAGGGTTTTGAGGACCTTCCTCAGACTTACAACCCCTCATAGACCGACCTGCAGTAGACTGTCCCTAGTACGGTTCAAGAGAAGTGGGAGAATCGAAAGAATACCATCTCCTCATGGTTGAGAGTAATTATGAGGGCATAGCCGTTATGCAATCCTCACGCTGTAATGACCTATTTGAAATTGAGTCTTGATTCTTTTCGTCATGAATTATGCTGTTAGAGAACATTATATCAAGGAAAAAATGATATGGCAGCCGGAAACAACAGATTTACAACAATTAAAGATTACCAAATAAATCATGTTTCTAAAAACTCTGGTACACTTCTTCAGAAAGTTACAAGGAAAACCTATTTTTAGTTTATCATAAAAACTTTATATTTGTAATTCATGGGAGAATAGATTGTGAGGATTCATAAGCAAAGAATCAATTCCTGATTGTAGTTATGTTAACCTTTCAGCTTGGCCCCTGATTTACTCAGCTTATTACATCCCTTCATTCTAGTGCCTTTGGCCACTCATACTTTCTTTTCTCTTTTACTTCTTAATGCGCAGATCCTGTTGGGATGAGAATCTGTGGATGCCAGGATCCCACAATTCATTCATCCCAGTGGAAGGGGATCTACATGACCTGAAATCAAGGGAACCTTTCCTCTTGCCGATTGAAAATAATAATTTGGGAAGGTGAAGTTGTGACAGAAACAAAACTTGAAAATTGTCAGCAATGAATTTCAGCTTTCGTCTTTGTGTTCGAGGTATTCACTGCAAAATGAGAGATATTCTATTCTTATATAAATGACACTGAATTTCTTCATTTAGGAAATATTGTTCCATTATCATTCTTTCACTCATTGACATATAACATAATTATAGTGGCTGTGGTTAACAGGTGTAGGGAGTTCTGTTCTCATGTGGAGGATAGAGAGGAGCTTGAGGCTTGCGATCTCATCCTTTTCCTCACTTGCATGTAAAGAGATTGTTATCACCTTAGTGAGGTGCCAACTAACATATGAAAAGGATGTGCATATACATACATACATACACACGGATATATATATATATATATATATATATATATATATATATATATATATATATATATATATATATATATATATATATATATATATATGTGTGTGTGTGTGTGTGTGTGTGCGTGTTTGCATATATATATTCCTACGTGTTTACCTTTGATACTTACAGGATTCTGGGAGGCAATGGATAAATGCTGGGACTTCTTTACATTATCAAGAAATCTACTGTATTTTATTAAAACATCTGACTAAATAGACTGAATAAATCAAGGGAAATTCTGGGCTTAGGGCCTTCTTCATGTGAGGGAAGATTACGTAAAACTCAAGGGTTCTCTGAATTAATTATAGTTACATAATAAACACAGATCAGAAGAATGACAAATTATTGGGCAGGTCATAATAAGGGACTGCTTAATTAATGAACCCTACACAGAAGAAATATTTCATTATTACTCAACTTATCTTCAAATTGTATATGCAGACTTTATGTATGATTTGTAATTTATTCATTGCAGCAAAAAACCATCTATAATAAGTTACATATCACTAAATAACTTTTTGTCTCTTTTGAGGGGGAAACCCTGCAAGGTTTCGCTGCCAAAATCTTGTTGACCTGCCAGCCTCGACAGCCAATCACAAAGCTACTCCATGGTCGCGTATTTGCCTGTCACCATATAATAGTTTTTCCTACGCATGCGAAATTAAAAGAGGGTGAGCCCGTTCTGTCATAAATATCTATGAGCAAGAACTTGCGCTGGCATAACGCCAGCTTAATCATAAACAACATAAACAACATGCTGTCATAATTATTTTCAGGCTGCTCTATGAGCAAGAGTCCAAGCTGGCATAAAACCAGCCTTTACCCTACAGACGATGGGGCGAAGTGATTAATAGGCCTATGTAGGGGTATGTTGGAGTATGGACCGAAAAAATTATGTACCTTATAATCAGAAGAGTTCTGTAAGGAGATTCTAACACGAAAGGGTGGATCGCAAGATAGATTTTACTGAGAAGGCTGCATGAACGATTATTATTCTTTTTTGTTTTAGAAAGAACTAAAGGAAACGAGACGTGATGAAGTCGTTGTGATGGTGCTGGAAGAAATGGTTTCCAATTCAGAAAATAAGAAAACAGTTTTCTAGAAAATCTGTATTTGTGACGGCATGTTGATAAACGTTTACTGCTGAAAATGTAGCCTACTAGTTGCTATGTATGGTTTTATCTTTTCTTCAACTGCTAGAAAATTCATCTTACAGCTACAGTCAAATGTCCTGGTCCAGTATGTTAACAGAAAAAGACGTGCCGGTGACAAACGAAACATGGAAAACAACAGAAAGCAGGAAAAAAAAAAACAAGACTAGCCATTTCTGGAAGTATCCTCATTTAATATCCTGTAGAAAAGCGCGTAACTTATGTCACGGGGAATTTTAGTTAAAAATGGCCCAATTAGCAGTGTACACGAATACAAATACTTAGGTCATAGGAGAATGGTAGCCTACACACTTAATGGCTCAAAGGAAGCAAGTATCAAAACGAGAAATCAAAAGGTAGAAAGAGTACCTACTAAGAGAATTAGAAATATGGAGACGTTAAGAAAGTAGGAAATATGGCACTAGAAGTGAGGAAAAAGATCTATGAAACAGTACTGGTGCAACATTTTTTGTCAACATAGCAGCATGGAATAGCATCAAGGCAAACGAGACGAATGCACTAGAGGAAATGAAATACAGGATCCTCGATTGTATATATATATATATATATATATATATATATATATATATATATATATATATATATATATATATATATATATATATATATATAATATGCTTTTCCACAACATAATAAACTCGGAGGAGAATTAAAGAGATAATAGAAAGATCAATTAAGAGCCCCTATGGACTGTGCTGGACAAAAAGCTTAGTAACCATATGTACTAAATACAACAGACTTTAATGGAATAAAAGAATATGCCATAAAAGCATTGAAAAGGGAACTAAACATAAAAATTAAGCAAGATATCGAAGAGACCTTGAAAGAGCAGAGGAAAGAAATGAAGTTAAGGTTCATAGAAAACTTCGGGGGAAATTACTACAGAAGGGATCTGGAAACGAAGGATGCGTTTATGATGAAGAAAGCCAGGCTGAATATGTAGGACTTCAGGCTAACTTCTGGAGTAAATACTGTATAATGACGAGGTCTGTGATATCTGCAACTGCAGCATAGCGTGGAGGAGTACAGCACCGAACATTTATTCAAGTGTAAAACTTTACAAAAACAAAAGATCATGACATTACTTTAGAGACACTGAAATCCCCTAACAGAAAACTGGGGGAGTATATCAGACTATAAAGCCTTTAACCTGGGAAGCGCTGGATGTCAAAGTTAACAGCATGGCTTTGCCGAAGTTGACAAGAAAATTAAATGAAAGGGGGAGGGTTAAAAGTAAAGTAGAAATTCATTGGCAATATTTTGTAATATCTAGTTTAGAAACATCTCTTGTTGCAGAAAATGGTAATTGTCAAGGATTTAAATAAACATTTTAAAACTGAAGACGTTTAAAATTGTAAAAAAACAAGGGAATACAGCTCTGCACCTCATCCGAATAGTGTAGTGTGCCTGCAAGTTCCGCAACTGACTTTGTAGAATGAGCGCTTATAGTCGAGGAATTTTAGGCAAAAAAACATCAATCGACAAAACAGATTTGCAGGAACATTAACATAGGTCTGTGGTTTCTTTAGGCCACTCTGATGAACATACTAAAAGTCCCCATCGATACAGGCTGTGCTACGGCGGCCATCTTGGAAAATGGCGGACGAAATTCTGTTTTTCTGCAATAACTTGTAAACCTTGCAGATACAGAAATTTTTCAGGAGTTAAAAATTGTTCCTTTTTAAAAAATGGAGAAGATTGGTGGAAACAATTTTTTTGGTAGAATTGAAAATAATAGAGATATGTTCAATTAAAGAACCTAGATGTTCAATTATAACATATTTACGCACTTGAAAGCAGTTTGATGTTTATGAAAAATGCATCATGCTGTAAAAGGCGATACATCAACTCAGGAAATGAGCAAATTGATTAATAATAATAATAATAATAATAATAATAATAATAATAATAATAATAATAATAATAATAATAATAATAATAATAATTATTATTATTATTATTATTATTATTATTATTATTATTATTATTATTATTATTATTATTTTACAACTGAATATTATATCGATAGAGATAGGCTATAATATCATAAGTAAACTTGTTTCCTTTTAATTTCAGACGTACAATGGGCTTTGAAATAACGATTCAAATTATGGCTTCAATATTTTCAACAAGTTTTACTTATCTTGCATTTTATTAGAGCAGAACAAACTGGTAATTGGAAATTGCATATTGCAGTAGTAAAAAAGATGATGCCCTATTTTCACAGTGCCGGACATTTACACTATGCTAAATGTGCTCATCTTTATTTACATTTGATGGAGGATTTACGTAAAAAAATGTCAGCTCTAGATTTTCAGAGATTTACGAGAGATGGTTACTTTGCAATTAGGTGTAGTGACAGATTCTGGTTAGGATTTTCAAATGATATGTGTACTGAGCAGATTTTGATGCATGACTTGAAAAGCAATTGGTGGACTTACTTGTGATGTGGTCGGGGAATAACAGCTTCAACCCTACAGAGGTGTGTGTCATCAGCTGCAATTGGTTTTGAGATTTCTGAGGCTTTATCAATGTTTGCTGGGGTCAATGCAAAAAATGTTCTGCTGAACACAGAATCTGGAAAATCTCGAATATCAAGAGATAAAGACGATCTTAGCAAGTTTATTAACTGACTAAAAGAACCTAGTCCATTTCGTCAGTTATCAGGACAGTTAGTTAACATCTCAAATGGGCTGGTAGCAGACCAAACAATATCATGCTATAGAGCACTGGAAATTGAAAAAGAAGCCATCAATTCACTTTCAGGAGGTAACTTTTCTGATGTTAACCTCCAGCGAAAGAGGAAAGTTGTTCCTTTGTCTAAACTAACATCAGGCACAATAAATATGCATGATAAAAATGTGATGTTGAGCTTCCAACAAGAACTCTTATACAGAATGTTATGTCTGGATGTTAGTAAAACGGAAATAAAAGAGTACTTCGAGTATGAGCTAGCAAGTGTACCTCCATCATATTTGGTTCCTCACAGTTAAGGAAAGGAACAAAGTCTTCTTTTTTGAATGCCTTTGCTCCCAGAAAGAGACTTTATTTTTACCTTCTAACCTATGTTATGTTCTAGATGGTAGAAAGATGCTTCACTCTGTTCCTTAGCCAAAACCAGCAACATTTGGTCACATACTGGATATACATGTAAGCTATGTTGAGAGCCATTATGGTACGCTGCAATGTAGTTTTTGATGGGTATCCAGAGAGAGACACTACTAAAACAGTTGAGCAAGAGCGCCGAGCACCATAGAGAACTTCAAGAAATTACTGCACCAGCTATTATTCCACAATCAGATTTTCTAGCAAACCGAAGAAATAAACGCACTCTAATTAATGTTGTTATGCTTAAAAAGAAAAACAAAGGTTATTCAGTTCTACAAGCTGAAAGTAATGCAGATACTGTTGTTATTAAAGTTGCTCTTGATCACGCTGAAAATAAAATTTAATGTCCAACTGTTGTTGTTGGGCCAAGATACTGATTTGCTGTGCTTTTAACTGCTTTAGCTAATAAAATCTTAACATTTGGTATCTTAAACCAGGAAAATGAGGTAGCAATGAGCCTCACACGACATCTGCACTGAACAAAAAAGGTAAAGTTAGAACACTTAGGCTTCTGCAAAATAATCAGGTTTTGTAAAAACAAATTAAAATATTTAATCAGAAGGATGCCAGCAGGGATGCTATAAAAGATGCAAGTGAAAAGTTCATTCTTAAATGGTATGGGTCTAAATCAAAGTCATTAAATGGGCTCAGATATTTCATGTGTAATAGAATTATTGCAAAGAAGAAATTAAGTACATCTTTCCAACTGGCCTCTTTACACCAAACCAGTGCAGCTGCAGAACAACACTCCTACAGAGTGTATTTGCAAATACAGCAATGGCTTGGAAACTGCCTGGATCCAACAAAATGGGGTTGGTCAATGATATGAAAATCACTGAAACCTGTCCCCACTACCAAAGAAGCGGTTCCTTTGAAACTCCTGCACCTGGTTTCGTGCAATTGTAAGGTTTCATGCAACAATAGGTGCAAATGTGCACAATTCGGTATGCACTGCTCAGCGATGCGTGAAGAGTGCCAGGGAACTAATTGTGAAAACTCAGTTGAAATGATTTTAGAAGAACCAGAGTAGGCTACTGAGCTGGAAAATTATGAAACAACATTGCTTGAAAATGTGTATAGCACTTTTGATATTCAGAGGATAATTTATTAATAGAAACCGTTTCTTGCCAACTGTGATGTGATATACGAGTAAGGTACTATATTTCTAGAAAATTAGAAAAATATGTCATTTCAGTATTCCATAAAAAGAACAGAATAAGAATATATTAATTCTACTTTTGCAGATGAACATTATCATTATTATTTTTTCAGTAGGCCTATTATGAAAATATTCGCAAACCTCTTAAAGATATGCATTAGTTAATAGCCTATTCACTGTATATTGTGATGTGATCTGGCAGATAAGTGTTTCTGGTAAATCAGAAAATTTTTGAAACTTGGTATTGCATAAACCAAATTGAATTGAAAAGTTTGATTTCATTTATATTGGATATTGTCTATTATTTTTTTATATACTATCAGAAATTTCTATAAATACTGAAATAATGACTGCAAATATTTCATGAAGTTGATAATTTCACATATATGTATATTAGTTTCTAAACACTTAATAATGTTTCTTGTATAACCTGGTAATACTTACTGTTTTGCGATCAAGTATATGGAAAAACAAAGCTTCCACCGTAACTTTTTTATTTTTTCAGCCTACAAAAAACTTATTTAAGAAAAAATGTATGTTTTTTTATGAAAAATATTTCGTGATTCTTGCATATTTTATATAACCCAAACGGTTTACAAGATAAAGAGAAAAATACGAAAATCGGCCGCCATTTTCCGATATGACGGCTAGAGCACAGCTTCAGTATATAAGGACTTTTAATATTTTAATCAGCATGGGTCAATGTACAACTGTGCCAAGTTTGAACTTCCTTCAAATTAGTCAGGTTGATTTTCCTAAAATACCTCGACCATTAGGAACAAACCAGGAACCAGCATTTACGGGGCGGGGGCGGGACTGATAACCTATTTATATATTTCTTAAATGGATTGGAAATAAAGAGAAGATTCAAAAGTGAAGTCATTACAAGTGTCAAAGCAGGCATTAATGCGAACCTTGCTGAATAGTTCTTAATTAGTAATACCTTTTTCACTAAAAAACAAATAAAGATGATACAGTATCGGGAACAAAATTTAGTGTCGAATTGTTATTCGACTAGTAAAAGATGTATCCAAGATCTTGTTTTATACAAAAAGATTCCGGTTCCCATATGTTACTTGCCTTTTCCTCCCACCAGAGGAAAGCCTACTTCAATTTTCGCGGCTTCGGCCTAGTTTTGAGGGAAATGTCATCGGCTGCCATCTACAGGCGAGTGCTGCACTCACTAGCAGATGACGTAAACAAACACACGTCAGTCACTTGTTCCCCACCAAAATGGCAGAAAATACACCAAGTAAAACGGACATCGAGGCTGTATTTAAGCGATTAAGGGCAATTCCAACCAACAAAGTAAGTAAGCGAAGCGTAGCCACTGCAGTTAATCTCCCAGCGTAGTTTCAAATTGCTGGTCTTCCCTGAAGGTGAAAGGCTGAGGCAACAATGTCGCCTGGGGAGCCCAGGCTGCTCCCGACCCCGACTTCCACCTGCTTTAGGCCTCTGTCAAATTTTGCCGCACACCAAATGACCCTTATTACATATGTATAGGAGTAGAGCCTCTGGAACTGCACCCAAAAAAAGTGTCAATGGCTTCCCGTATTTTGGTCTGGAAGAGGAGACTTGTGGGCCGTAGGCTATAGCCTACCGTAGATAGTGGAGTGAGGCCTGCTCGCACAGGCTGCCCAAGGGTAGGGTAAATAAGTTCCGCAGGGCCAGAGGCTGTGCCTCTTGCCTCTTTCACTGGGTATGAAATGGGCCCATCCCCAGCCATGATCCGGGTAGTAGGCAGTCTGAGGTAGCCCAGGCTAGTTAGGGAAAGGTAGGGGTAACGCTGCAGGTAGATCTAAGCCGGCATTCAGCGGCGAGCCCCCACCCCCCTCCATGGCTAATACGGCAAAATTGTAACCAGTAAACGCCCCTTAAAATACCATCCTAACGCACCTTACGGGTGTTTGCTGGTTACATTGGTAGAACTATATAGTAGCTCCGCAGCGGCGACTGCCTTCTAATTTGGCTTTTTCTACAGTTTTTTGGTTGCTAATTATTAATTTAACTTGAATTTTTGGCGGTCAAGTGTAATTAACTTGTATATTTAACCATCCAACAAAGTCCATCCAACAAAAGGGGTTTCCTTAGTTTTACCAGACCACTGAGCTGATTAACAGCTCTCTTCACAAGAACCAATTGGTTACTTAGCACGGGACCTACGCTTATTGTGTTTCCGAACCACATTATAGCGAAATGAATTTCTGTCTTTGAAACAAATTCCTCTAACTCTTCATATCCCAGTCCAGCAAGTGCAATAACTTGATTAACGCTATGGATAACCCCGTCTAGCAAGTGCAGCACTAAACACAAGACTAAAGGGACATTCCATTTGGCAGACAACAAACAGATGCACAGCCAGTATCAGAACCCCTAAAAGTGTAGAAAAAATCAGCTGAAAAGGTAAAAACAAGTTGCAGAGCTAATATATAGAATTACCCAATCTTGCCATATTAGCTATGGAGGGGTGTGGGGGCTCACCGCAGAATGCTGGCTTAGATCTACCTCTGTCGGTAGTGTAGTCTTCAAAGGCCAATTACAGGTTAGTTACAGCCAGCAGACAAAATATTACTTGAAATTCTTGTAAAGCAAGTAAAATAACACAGGAAAACGTCAGTTGCCATAGTCAAGCTCACTGCAGAACTATGGCTCAGAATTACCAAACTTCAGACTAGCCTAGGCTACAACTGCTCCCCCCTGGTTCAGTAACTGCCAGTTGACTTGCAAAACTGACTCTCGAGGTTGTTGCCTTTCCTTTGGGGATAAAACTTTACAATAGTTGTGTGGCCTGATTCCCACCAGCCATTGACCGGGACAGGTTTCTCATACGTAAATAATCCTAACTTTTCCTATAATGCCAGGTCCTGACCTAACCAGATCTTACTTACCTAAGCTAACTGAGGGCGATGTGCTCCAACCTGGCCTCCCCCCTCCCCCAGGACCAGTCCAAAAAGGCAGTAACCTGTCCTTTCGGCAACTGGTGGGAACCAGGCTGCGCAACTATTGTAAAGTTTTACCTTAACCTCTCCTATAATGCTAGGTCCTGACCTAACCAGATCTTACTTACCTAACCTAACGTAGGGCGACACGCCCTAAACTGGCCGGGGGGAAAAGTTAAGTATACCTTAGTTTTACCAGGGCTTGGCGCCCCTGGACCCCCAAAAAGGCCGTAACCCATCCCCGTCGACGACTGGCGGGAATCAGGCTGCGCAACTAAAGTAAAGTTTTACCCCATTGGGGATGAGTGCAAATAACATAAAGATGATGATACATGGCCTCTCATAATTGTACACCAAGACCTACCCTAAACAAAAACTGGTTAGCCTACTGGCCTATGAAGAGTATGGAGACAGGGGTAGGAGTTGATAATTTCACCTCCTAGCAAAAATTTCCATAGCATGAAAGTGACTCTACTTGCTCAAAGCTAAACCACCTGAAAAATTGCCTCATTTACCTGGTAAATTCTCGTCAGTTTGCTGATCAATGATTTTTCCCATGTAGAGTAACCTTCTATGTACCCAGTTGATGTGGACAGTGTGACGTAAGACTGCCCTCCATAGTTCTCTAGGAGACTTTGTATGTTGCCCAGAATTCAGGTCACGGGTAATTTAAACCCAGCCAATCGTGTCCAGTTGACCTAGGTCACACCCTAGGCCTGCTGATTCTTTTAAATCCAACCAGTCAGAACTAATCAAAATGGTATGATTCATATAGGCTACCCTCACTCTGATCGAGATGTAGCTGTTCGTGCGGTTTCATCTTCCTAAGTGGAAGCATGTGACGTGAACGTTTTACTGTCAGATGTGACAAATTTGAAGCCATGGAAACCCTGTGTTATTCAGAAATGGTATATGAAAAATGTTTTGTGTAAAATTATGCTGTTTCTTTACACAATTAATCCTTAAGGGACAGGCTAATTATATATCATGCAACCCCCCAGACCTGGCAAACTTAAAGGTAGGCCAATTTAAGAAAAAGCACATTGATGGAAAGCGGAAGATATGGAAATGCACAGGGTGTAAGAAAAAAATTCAAAAATATTTTCCCTACCTTCCACGGGAAGTTGAAAGTGACTATTTACAACCCTGTGTGGGGCCTCTTTCACAAACACTTGTAAATTTTAACAAGTTATACATGTTTTTTCTAATAATTTATTTTATTTTATTTTGTAAAATTATAATTACAGCTCACACAATATCATAACATAAGAAATAAAATCAGTTAAGAAATTCTGAGCATATTTGTTGTAAAATATTTTGTAAATTTACTGAGATCAGGGAATGCAGTAACTTTTTTGGATTTATACATGCTTTTTCTAATATTTCTTTGCAAAATTACAATTATAAATGGCATTGTATCATAAAAGATAAGTAAAACCAACATCAATCCCTGTGTATATTTATGAGTAAATACATAAAAAGATGCCATGGGAGAGAAAGGACCAAGACATTCTTCCTTCAAGGCAAGAACAATACTAAATTCCATGAGATGCCCACGACTGAGCTGAGCTGAATTCTTGAGTTGCCATGATTCATTTATGGGCCATTGAAGTATTGGAACCTCTTTCCCGCTCAATACAGCCAAATCATATGGTGCGTAGTATTAATACTCCTCAGAGGGGATCCGTCCACCACCCAAAACCTGTTTTAGATCCTCTATAGAGGGGATCCGTCCATTAAGGGTTAAACATGTTCACATGCTCTATAGCCATCAAACATTGCCTCCCGACGCATTTTACCATCCTGATCAAATACAATTTGACCTGTTTCTAGCACATCCATGATCAGACCTCAAACACTTGAAGGATAAACAAACAATTTTGAATAAAGTCAGCAGTTCATTTGCTGTTTTAGATAAGTTAGTATGATGAAACTCAAGGATTTGAACCTACTACCACAAGGGGATAGCCTAGGCCTGCACATGTGCTAGGTGTAGTGTTATGTAGGGATTGTTCAAGGGGGATGAAGCATCCCCCCACCAGGTCAGAGCATTGGACCCCAAGTCAGGTTAATAATGTAAGTTCTGGATAGGTCAGAGCGTGATGCTCGAGCAAAGATTAGGTTAAGGTGGTTTTGGTTAGGTCATAGCCAGTGCCAGAGCATGTGTCTGATGGGAAATTAAGTCCTGCTGATCTGTTTCCAATATTCAGTAATACCATGGTGGAGTCCAAGAGGGTCATAGCCTTCCTGGCTAGGTCAGGGCATGGTACCCTAAGGTCAGGTTAGGGAAGTAAGTTCTGGTTAGGTTAGGGCATGACACTCTATGAAAGGTTAGATTAAGGTTGTTCAGGTTAGGTAGTAGCCAGTGTCTGACCACATGTCCAAAGGGATATTTAGTCTCACCGATCTGATTCAGTAATATTTGGGGGGTCCTGGAGAGGGGGGGAAGCCTTCCTTGCCAGGTCAGGGCACTGTGCCTAAAGTCAGGTTAGGGAGGTAAGTTCTGGTTAGGTTATGGCACGGTGCTCTAGGAAAGGTAGATTAAGGTTGTTTAGACTAGGTCATAGCTAGTGCCATACCATGGGTCTGAAGGAAAATGTAGTCTGACCAATCTCTTTCTGGTATTCAGTGTTACTTGGGGAGTTGTTGTGGGGGGACAAGTTGTATGGCACCCTAAGTCAGGTTAGGAAGGTAAAGTTTGGTTAGGTGAGGACATGGCATTTTAGGAAAGGTTAGTTCTTCCTACACAAATACAAACCTGAAGTTCTTTACATAAGGATTTAGCTTGCGAACGTGAGCTGGAATGACCATTCAGATTTATTGACAAGATGGTCATATACCAACAGGCAAGGGGAAGCTCTGCCCACAGGTCACAGTCAAGTCCAGATGTCTTTCATGGCTTTCTGCCTGACTTTTACCATTCAAACTTTTATTAATTAAACTTGAGTATGCTTTTCATTTTTTGGTTGTTGACTATCTTTGTTTTTCATTTTTCAGACCCATCAGTCAAATAAGCCTTTTTGCAAGAAATTAAGTTTGTTTTTCCATTGCCATTTTGAATACTGTTTTCACTGGGCATATAACAACTTCTGGTAGTTAAACAACAGCTGTTTTATTCTCCAATATACTTAGTATATATTACCTTTCAGGTATGGTGGATTTAGCCACTTGGAAATTCTGTGACAGTAAGGTTTACTGTATTTAAGGTGATCCTGTTATCATGGCCTTCTTTTGTATTTATTGGAAATAGGCTAGGTAGCCGTATTCCTCTTGATTTTTGTGGTTTAGTCTTTGTGCTTCTTAACTGCTGCAGATAAGGCAAGCTTCAACAATTGTGGAAGATGGTAGAGGCATTCTCTTTCCCTTCATCATCTCTATCTATGTCATCCTTATGAAACTCGCCTCCACTCTGACTCATCTGTTAGTTTAGGGTAGAGTGAGGATGGGGCTTCTGTCTTGCATTGGAAGGCCTATTAAGCTTCTTTCTGTGCACCATCCCTTCAGGGTAGGATGGGGAGTCTTCATCGCTGTCGGTAATGGATTTCCCAGGCAGGGTTGGCACCGAGTGCCATTCCCTCAGACTTTAGGTTTTCTTTCTCTCATCTCTGTAAGCTTTCGAGCTTGCTTCAAGTTGAATTCTCTCTCTCTCTCTTAGAGAAGTAGTGTGTGTTGATCCCTTGTGTGGCTTATTCGCTCCTCTTTTTCCTGGCCTGCAGACTAGGTTTATGGGAGGCAACAAGTTTGGAATGTTCTACTTGCTTTTCAGCAGTTGGATAATCATAGTAAAAGGTAATCACTTCAATCCTTCTCACTGCAGTCCTTCGGGATCGCACAGAAAGCGGTTTGAACAGACTGTTGGCTTTCGTTACCCAATCTATGGGTCAGGTTAGGTTTGTTGGATGGTCCAGGGGTGTTCTCCCTATCCTTCCTCAGTCGGGATACTGGGATGATATGGAAGCACTTCAACTCTTCCCCAACAATCTTTCAAGATTGCACAGAGAAAGGGTTGCACTGCTCATTTGGTTCCCAAATTCTCAGTTTTGATTTGTTTTCAGTGTTCCTGGTCCTTCCATGGTTTGACAGCCATGGTGACCAGTTAGTGCTCTGACCCTTCTGTCTTTGGCTCCTTGGAGCCATTAGAAAGGAGATGTCATGACCTGGTTGTGCGGCTTGGGCACTATCGATGGCTCCCATCTTTAGATTGGGCTGGGTTTTTCCATCACCTCTGATCTTCCGCTTTCATTACTTAAGAGTGGAAGAAGAGGGCTACATATATATCTGGCTTTCCCTGCCGGAAGTCTTCATAGGCTTCCAGCATTTGGTCCTCTTCTGAAGAAGGGGACTAATTGGCTCATGCTGGGATATTGTTGCATCCACGGTTACCCTGGGTCCTGCTGGCCCTCGGGATTGTCTGGTTACCGGTCTAGTCAAGGCTCTCAGGCCGCTGGGTGGAACTCCCCGATGCTATCGGTGCCCCATGCATAAATACAACTGCTACCCAGCCTGACTGGTCCAGTCAAGGCTCTTGGACTATCAGTCCAGGATTCCCCTGCCACTACCCATGCTGTATGCACAGGTGCAACCGCTACCCAGGGGTGCTGGTCCAGCCTAGCTAGCTGGTTAGGCTATTCAGGCCAACCACATTACCTGTACTACTGGTATGGGATCCTAAACTTGCAGGGGTCCAGGGATGAGACAGGGCCAGTGTGGTCCTTTCATCCAGACCCAGTAAGGGGTGTTTTCCCTCTTCTTTCCTCTCTGTCCTGAAGTCTATCTTCTAGGAAGGTTTTGGCACAATCATGGATGGCTCTTGCCCATGTTTTCTTGAGCAAGTATGCTCTCCACGACCCTTGGGTTGGTTGTCAGTTTGGTTGGACTACCGTTCACGGCATTGCTCACATGGTGAAGGCCTGCTTTATTAGATGGGGCAAGGGTGCCAGGGACTGTTCCCCATTTTCTTCAGAAGTTTCCAGGAAACAGGAGCTGGTTAAGCATCAGGGCTAGGATAGGAAGCTTTCACACTTTCTCCCAAGCTTTTCCACGAGGAAATATGTACTCGTATTGGTCTTAGAACCGAACGAGTTGTACACCCAAGTGTGAAATGAGCCTGTGGGGATTTTTGTTGGGCTGCCTCCTGCAGGAGTGTCTTGGGTTTTTCAGCACCTGGAATGGCCCTGAGGATCTTGTACACCAGGATTCAGATACCAAGGTGTAGCGGCTGCTGTTTCTAAAGGGCATCAAGCCCTGTTGCAAGGCAAATAACCTTGGGGAAGCACTTGTGCATTTTCTGCAGTTTTTCCCTGTCACTGGCTCTAGCTTAGTTGCCTTGGCCATGACTTACTAGTGGTGTTTTGAGCCATATGATTTTATCTGTGTCTGTACAGGAATTCACTTAGGAGCAGTCCAGTGTACAGTCAACCTCCGGTATTTGTGTGGGATGTGTACCCCCCCCCTGTGAATAGCTAAAATCTGCAAATAATTGACACCCCTCTAAAAAATGTGTATAACTGCCCATGTTGATAGTTCAAAAAACCAAAAAAAGCCCTCTGAAAATGCTGATACTTGAGTATTTTAATAGTTTTATCACAAAAATGCATTTAGCCCCCGGTTATCAGCAGGGGTTCCATTCTGACAGTGTGACGATAAGCGAAAATCGCTGTCTGAAAAAAGGCGATTCTCGGTGCCGATAACCAGACATCGCCACCTCTGTTAGGTATGTATCAGTGCCAATATGCGATCATCGGGCGCTGATAAGCAGAAATCTGCACATATTGGTGCCGAAAATTGCCGATTTTCGTCACTAGACAAGCACTGAAAAACTGGATCGCCAATAACCAGGGACTGCCTGTAATTAGTGAATATTTTTCCATGAAAAATACTGCAATTAGGCAAATTTTCCGCGAATGATGTGTGTATACGTTCCACAGAAAAATCTGCCAATAGGTGAAGCTGCAAATCCGGCCGGAACTGCAAATAGGAGGTGGTCCACTTTAGTGACTTTCTACTTGTGCTCCTGACACATCGAAAGGAGAACTTTCTATCCTGGTCAGTGCCAAATAGATACCACAAGTGGAGAACTTTCTATCCTGGTCAGTGCCAAACAGATACCACAAGTGGAGAACTCTCTATCTTGGTCAGTGCCAAACAGATACCACAAGTGGAGAACTCTCTATCCTGGTCAGTGCCAATGCCAAACAGATACCACAAGTACTAAACTTGACCTGAAGGAGGAGGCTATATTCAAACACTTTCATCTAGGGGTTGTCTTTGTCAGCTACTCTGCTTAGCAGACAACTTTCTGTGAGCCGTTTTTGCTTGTGGGTGGACGAGGTACAGTGTTGTCTCAAATCCCTGGACAAAATTTTGACACTGAAGATTGGTCTGGCTATGGGTTTACAGTAAACCGCCCATATTCGCGTTCTCATGATTCGCAGACTCACGTATTCACGGATTTCTCTGTGGAACGTATCTACCCATTATTCACGGAAAATTCACCCATATGCAGTATATTTCACTGAGAAATACAGGCAGTCCCCGGTTATTGGCGGGGTTCCGTTTCTGAGGGTGTGATTATAACCGAAAATCGTCGCTAACTGAAAATTGGCGATTTCGCAGCTTGTTTGGCGATTTTTGGGGGTTATCGGTGCCGAAAAGTGCCGATTTTCGGTTATCGGTGCCTCTGTTAGGTATATATCGGCGCTGATAAGCAGAAATCGGCGATTTTCGGCGCCAAAAATTGCTAATTTTCATCGCTAGACAAGCCCCGTAAAGCCGGATCGCTGTTAACAGGGGACTGCCTGTATTCACTAATTACTGTATTTTCATATAATTTTCATGACTAAATGCACTTTTTTTTTTTTATAAAATTATGAAAATGCTCAGGTATAAGCATTTTTACAGGGTTTTTCTTGTGTTTAAACTCTCAAAGTAGGCAGTTCTAAGTGTTTTTAGAGGGGTTTTAAGTATTCACGGATTTTAGCTATTATTGGGGGGTACGGTACGCATCCCCACGAATATGGGTGGTTTACTGTACTTCAGTCCTTTTGGGATGAAGCAGAGGCTGCAGGAAGTTGGTGCAGTTGACTAACAGAACCCATCCTTGCCAGGCAATGTCTTTAGGCTCCTGGGCCTATAAGGAAATGTGGGTGAACTTCCATGTTCAGTTGGCCTTCTCTTTTTTGGGACAGTTAAGGTTCAACTTTGTTTTTTCTGTGAAGTTTCCTAGACTACCACTGTTTTTTGGAGTCTTGTCTCACCTTTAATTGCTCTTTCATTTTCGGAAAGGTAGTAAGTGGAAGAAGAGAAGGGGGAATGCAATGGGGATATTCTTTACCTGTAACTGCCGTGTTGGTAAGAGAGTGCCCGTCTCTTTTGAGTCCCTGACAACTCTTAACTTTTTCCATTCCTTTTCATAGCCTTATTTGCAGCTCGCAATGGGACCTCACCCTTAGTAGAGGGTGTGCGATGCTGAAGATTGGTGCTAGAAGCCGAGGGAGAGTTTCTCAAGTTTTCGAGGAAATGAAAGGATGGGTATTTTTGAATACACACATTTTGGTCGTCTCGGAAATACCTCAGCTTTACTCTCTGACAGGAAGGTCTTTATTCGGGACTTTCAATCACCTTACCCCAAGGTCTAAGAAAGAACCTATGTTGGTGTCAACTTACACTCTTTCGTGAGAGGTATACTGGATGTATTTGGTTATTGGTTTGTCATGGCAAACTTATTGCATTTTTAGCCTGATCCCAACCTGTTTATGAGGTGGGGGCTTAGGGATCCACTGCATGGAGTGTATGGTGTTTTATGCCTACTCTCTCTGCTGTAGTTTCAGCGGAACATTGGGACCTATAACTCTTTGACTCCTCCTCCTATATGTTTTCCCCTTCCCTTCCTCTTTTGCTGATAATCTGTACATGCATTGAATTACAGCAGTCCCTGCTCTTGTAACTTTGAAGGAGGGGATTAATGACCATTATGGCACTGAAGGTGTGGTGTATATCCAGGTGAGAATCCCAGTGCAGTTACCACTGTGGGTAACCTCATCCTGGACAAAATTTATATTATTCGTTGTATGGCGACTTATTTAAACCCCCCCATGACTTCTGTCATGGCAATGGGCTGTTTACAGGAGAACTCAGTACATTGAAGGCAGGGTGGTATTAAAACCTTAATACTGTATAACAAATCCAAAAGAAGTAGATATTGTCATGACCCAGCCTTGACTCACTTCGACTCCTTTGGAAGTTGGTCAAGATTTCTAACCTTGGAAACAAAACAAAAAATTTCGGCCCTAAAGTCCAAAATCTACTTATTAAACAGACATTCAATGACAGAAATGTAATTCAGACGAATAAAAGAAACAACATGGCTTATAGAAACCACAACATAAAAGAAAAGACGTGGCTTATAGAAGCCACAACATAAAAGAAAAGACGTGGCTTATAGAAGCCACAACAGAAAGCCAATCCGGAGACTGTATAAAAAGTATATTGATAATATAAATGTAAAAATAAAAAAAATACAATACTATGAACAGCATTTAGGGGTACCATTGTACTTCCTGGAAATGATAACAAACCAGTAGAGAAGAATATGCTGTTGGACACTCATAAAAAGAGATATCCCAAAGTCCAAGTTGTTCCAACATAATATATAAACCGTCAGTCCTTTGCATTAGGAATGACTTTCAGCGGAGCTGGAAATGGCTGTTGAACTTTCGAACAAGGTGGTTAGGCAGTTAACTACCATCTGGGATGCAGGAGTACCACCTGCCTGGATGTAAACATTCCAATTTGCTTTCAGCCATCATGCGCTGCAGACGTGTTTCTCGCTCTCAGCCCTGACTGCTGTTGAGATTTTTCTTGTTTTTTAGTTGATAATGAATGTTGATAAGCCCCGTAAGAGCTCCTTTTCCCAGTGTGTATGTCCTGGGGTAGGAGGGAAGAAGTGCAGTAGCTTCCTCTTGCGTACAGGTAGTGCTCGAGTTACGATAATTCGCCTTACGATAATTTGATTTTGCGATGGGGTTAGCAATTAATACTGATACGACAATATTTATAAAATATTTTTCAATTTTGTGCGGGCGCAGGCAGCAGCGCACAATCAGGCAGCGAGAGAGACCAAATTACAACAGACCAACTTCTTTTCCTCCTTCTCTTTATTCCATCTTCTAGTTAAAAAACTAAAAGAGAATGATGAAAGTATTGTTAGTAACGTCGTACTTTTGCGTAAATGCATACAGCCACAAACAATTGAACGAGAAACTGTTGTTTTGCTAATAACCAAATTGGATAACAACTGTTTTGCTTGTATTTCAACCATCGTACGGTAATAAACAATTACCGTAGTTATGTTACAATTGACGTTAGGTACAGTAGGACTGATATATTTTTACATGTCACCCTTATTCGCTTTGGAGAAAAGATCGGCAAGGAAATGTACTGCTAAACTTAAGCTGCAAGTTGTAGCTGAAGCTGAGAAAACTAATGTTCAAGCTGCTAATGACTATAAATTATGCATTGGCAACTGGGATGAAACTCGACGTAAATAAAATTGGAGAGAAAGTATTTTAATCAAAACTACTGGGCATGAAAGAACACATATTACTGCTGTTTTCACGCTGATAAAAGATAAATAAGTAAAGCTCGTATTATGATGAAATCAAGAGAAAATGATGAAAGGAATTTTGCTTTTTTTTTTACACGAAACAAACATGCCCCCAAACAGCCAGCTGCCAATGTCATCTATCAATGAAAAAAATAGCTAAACTTCACAACAGGATGTATTTAAGTTATATTTTGACTTAAAAACACTTCGTATAGGGGCATTCTGTGTTAACCAAAATTTTTTTAAATTAACACCCTCATCTCTCATCTTGATAAAATTTGGTGTATAGGGAAATCATAGGCCTTGTATCAATTTCTGAAATTTTTAGACCAATCCGACAAACGGTTCAAAAGATATGACCTCGGGAAATTTGAGGTCACGTGTGAGGTCACATATTTTCACCGACCCATAACTTCGTTAATAATGATCAGAATTGCATATGTATTTAGAATCAGAAAGAGCCAAGGAATTCAAGTATACAGGTTTGAAAACTTTAGGTTGAAAAATAAAAAGGTTATACAAAAAACAAAATTTGAGGTCACAATTTTATCTCCGGGGTATCAAATGAGAAATTTTTTTTATAGATGTACAAAGTGAAGGAAAGGGCATTAGCTATTAGAATCAGCAAAAAAAAAGTTTGTGTATGTAAGTATTTTTCATGAAACTAACCTATAAGTGAACACCATATTCAGTTCTACCTATTTTTCCACACTTAAGCTCATATTTTGACATACAGTATAGGTTTTTTTATATATAGATATAAAAACAGACAGGGTTCTTAGCTATGAGGAACAATCATAAAAATGTTTGGTAATGTTTGTACTTTTTGTGTAACTAAGTTACAAGTGAAATCATTGTTGGTACGGTACTTTTCATGTCACTTAAGTAAACACCAAATTTACAAATTGCTTATATATTCCAGGAATTGTAATATGTTAGTCCTTAGATATAAATCTGAGCTTGGCAAACACCAAGAATATAAGAAATAAAACTTATATTACTGCTAATCTGCACTGGAAATAAGTTATAACAAAGAACAACACCTACTTTATGGATTCATGTGCTAGCCAACACAAGTTTTGCATTTGCAATGCGTTTATTAACTTCTTTTTTTGGAAAAATGTATTGAATTCTGCTGCCTCCTCTTAGGCTAGGACAACTCATTACAGTTAATATATGATGCCCTGGCACAGCACATGAATCTTTGTTTGATGGATAATAATATGCACTTGCTCCAAATGACCCAGAAGGGTGTAGAAAGTTCACTGTGGAATCATCAAACTCTTGACAGTTTCCCCCCCCAATTCCATACCAAACTTCCTTGTTGTAAATGCTCTCTGTCCAGCTGGAATGTTCAGGTATTACCTGAAAGGGACCAGAAGTTCAAGACCATCCATACCCTTAGGGTGTTATGACAAGAGCTCGTCTCGTCCTCTAATTAGATTGTCTTGTCCTGTATCCTAATGAACTTTATTTTCATAAACACTCAGATTTAGGAGAGCATTTTCCTCATTAAGTGAAAGCTAAAGATGTCAGAACGGTTTCTACCTCATTAGCTTTCAGGCAGTACTTGTCCCTTACGTCCGTTGTCCTTCTGGAAGTGTAATCGATCTTTGCTTCTCACTGTTTTCGTGAAGTGAAGCTGTGTTAAAATTTGGCAGTACCTTGTGTTTATTAGTAACTGGCATGGTATCGTGGAAGGAAGCATAGGATTTTCTCTTACTATCTATTCACCTTGTAGTAAGGTGCCAAGTTTTAGGGAGCTGAGGGGGTACAAGGTACCTGGAGCACCCACCACTCTCAGTGGATGGGTTGTGGTTTTTATTTCAGTGTAGGTGACAGTGTCATATGGTTGTTTTTATTGCGGTACTGTACCCAGGGCAAGGGTGCTTGTTTTTATTTTTAATGCTTTGGCAGCCCTCGGAGTACTCTGCAGCTCGGCTGCAAAGCTCCCACTGAAGTAGAGGCGACCCTCGGATTTACTTCTGCGCCACTGCAGGTCAAGTTGAGCACCAACCAGAGGCAGTTTCTGCCTCAGGCTTTCTTAACTAGCAAGGGCTGACAAGCATTGTATTCAATGCTAGCAACTTTTCTATTTCTAATTCATTACATGACTTAATGTTTTAGAATAAAATATGTCCATGTATCCCACCTCGTGTCAGTGTGGAATGTTTTAGAATAAAATATGTCCGTGTATCCCACCTTCTGTCAGTGTGGGACTCAGCTTTGTAATTACTTGGTAAGTTACTTATATAAAAATGACATTTTTATAATAAAGTTTTATATAAACTTTCCAAATAATTACATGATTGGAACCCTCCCTCCTCCCCCCTGATGGACATAAGCATAAACAAAATGAGGTTATCTGCTAAGTCGTTCCTGGTATTGCCGTTAGTGGGTGGTACTGGTCACCTGCACTAAACAATCAAAGCGTTGCCGCGAATTTTTAATTTAGGTTGTCGCACTACTTGGAAACTATAGCTATGTAATTACTTGGTAAATATAAATAAAACTTTGTTTTTTATAAAAATGTCATTTTAGGTACTTACCCTCCATCATTGAGATCCCTCCCTCCTCCCCTCTTAATAGATTAAGAGGCAGCTGATGAACCTAAACATTCACTGTCTTAACCCCTCCCCCTAAAGGGTGGGGGAGTAACTATTGGGAGCATTTTACTTGTTAACGATTTGGCAAGTACCTAAAAAATTGATTTTATCACAAAAATCACTATTTTTCCTAACATACAAACCTGAAGTTTGTAACATAGAGGCCCACCTCAGCTACCCCTCTCATCTGGCGCCTGGACCGAAAGGCAAAGTGGAATGTAGACTGACAGATGGGTGGGGCTTCCCCCTGCCTGTGGATTGTTAACGACCTTGTCAGTACAGTAAGTATTTAATGGCCATTCTAGCTTGCAAGCTTGGCGTTAATATAAAGAACTTCAGGTATGTATATCAGAAAAAATGCAAATTACTTTTAAAATTTGCTATTTTATCATGAAAATTTTCATAATAGTAGTTATGTGAATAGTGTATAGCGGAATTGGTACTACCTACTTCAGCATCTTGATGACATTTAGTAATAGGTAAAGTAAGTGGGTATCACTTCAGAATCTTCATTCATTATTGTGTCAACCAGTGTTATGATTTAATTTGAAGGTTGAGTAGTTATTACTTGATTTTTGTTGATCATTATGTATTTTGTTTCAGGTTTGTTTTGATTGCAATGCCAAAAATCCAACTTGGGCCTCTCTAACATATGGAGTATTCATCTGCATTGACTGCTCAGCTGTCCATCGTAGTTTAGGCGTTCACTTAACATTCGTTCGCTCAACTCAGCTTGATACAAACTGGACATGGCTACAGCTTCGCAATATGCAGCTTGGTGGCAACACCAATGCGGTGAATATATTTTATTATTGCTGTTGTATTTAGGTTATATTGCTGATGTATTAAGGTTACATTATGAGAGATTAGCATCACTGTATTTTGATGATGAAATTCCTAAAATATTACAAAAGAACTTCAGTTATTCAATATCTTTCATACTAAACTTGTGCTGAATTATAATAAACTGAATAATTGAGTCCTGTTGAATTATAAAAAAACTCCAAATAATCGAGTCACCAACCCTCTATAGTATGTAACATGTTTTATTGGTCAACTATAAGCAGTTTATATCAGTAAATAAGACTGCCATTTCTACTAGTATTGCAGTCAAAGAGTATTCCTTTTAAAGTGCCAAACCATATACTGTAATCATATAACTTAAAGGACCTTGTAAGTCTTGAGGAATATTGCCTGTATGTTACACGTTGACATACCCTTGCATTTCCTAACGTGGTTTTGTTGGTTAACCATAAAAGAACGACAGTATGTAGGTAGATATCACTGCAGTTGCTACTAATACTACAGCCAGAGTATTGTATTTACTTATTTAAATTTGTGAACATACAAACCCACAACTCAGTCATATAATGCAATATTCCTGAAAAAATATTTTGCTATTTACTCATATGGAGACTGAGGCTATACCTGGTACAGATCTGGAGCAGGGTACTTTGGGCTTGGATCAACTGCTTTTAGGGCCTCTGAATCAGCAGTCTGTTAAGTGCTTAGACTCATTGGGCTTCAAGGGCTCATTCATAAGCATGAATCTCAATGTCAGATTCATCGAGCTCAGATAGATGAGAATAAACACTGTGGTGTTTGGGCGATGAAGTTAGCTCAAGGGTTGCAGGCAGTGAGGGAGAGAAAGCCTGATAAGGAGAAAGAGGCTGTTTGCATCTCCCTTAAATAGGCCTTGAAGGATGTGCTGTTTTCTTAGCCTGGGATAATACAGGGTACTGCTTGACTTTGTTAAAATGAGAAAAATCCTTTAATATAAATAACTATATTGAAATCTTACATACCTCTTTATCAGTCCTCCATGTTGGTTATAGCCCTTCAAGTTAAGTACACCTTAGTTTAACCACACCACTGAGCTGATTAACAGCTCTTCTAGGGCTGGCCCGAAGGATTAGATTTATTTTACGTAGCTAAGAACCAGTTGGTTACCTAGCAACAGGACCTAAAGTTTATTGTGGAATCCGAACCACATTATAGTTAGAAATGAATTTCTATCACCAGAAATAAATTCTTCTTATTCTTCATTGGCCGGTTGGAGATTCGAATTCGCGGCCAGCAGAGTGCTAGCTGAGAACGGAACCCACTTGCTCAAAGAAGAACTTGGTTATAGCCCTTCCTCCTAATCTGTTCTTCAGGGATCCTAACCTCTTGTCGTTGGATGAGGGCCTTTAGAGAGCAACAACTTCGTATAAATCATAATGGTCCTAAGTAGTTGCTTCAGGCTAAATTTTTTAAGTAAATCTTACCTCTCAATTATATAGCTTTTACTTCCACCCCAGCAGTAGGTAGACAAGTTAAAAAAAAAAATGAAAACACTTGGTTTTCTATGCATATCTGTTTCTATCCATCTACAGGCAGTCCCCGGTTATCGGCGAGGTTCCGTTTCTGAGGGTGTGATGACAACCGAAAATTGCTGCTAACCGATTTTCGGAGCTTTTTCGGCAATTTTCGGGGCTTATCGACGCCGAAAAACGCCGATTTTCGGATATCGGCACCTCTGTTGGGTATGTATTGGTGCCAATACCCAATTATCGGCTCCAATAAGCGGAAATCGGTGATTTTCGGTGCTAGACAAGCGCCATAAAACTGGATTGCCGTTAACCGAGCCCGCCATTAACCAGGAACTGCCTTCACAGGCAGTCCCTGGTTAACGGCGGGGGTTCCATCCCTGGCCGAGGGCCTCCAACTGAAAATTGGCGCTAACCGAAAATTGACAATAATAGCGCCTAAAACCATGCTTAACAAGGCACCGTTAACTGGAGATCGGCACCGAAATCCCCACTTAAAGGCACTGTTAACCGGAGATCGCTGCTGAAATCCCCACTTAAACGGTGCCGCTAAATGGAGATACCAATTATCTGGCTAACAACGTTGCTAGCCAAGCGCTGTAACACTGAAACACCGTTAACTGCCTGCACTTCCCCCACCCCCAACCAGGGGAAGGATAGGTACAAACTGTAGCCGGTCAGTCGACTTCTGTCGGCCAGTTCAGTAGAAGATTGTTAGAGAGTTATTGGTGCTCAGTTTTCTGTTGACGAATTGGTATGTAAATTTACTTGAACTTTCTCTTGGATATGAATGGTAATGATAGAATAAGGACCTGTAAGGTAAGAGGTTGCCGTACTAGGCTTTATTCTAGTTCTAGTGATCCTCATGATCTGTGAAATGTCAAGGAAAAGAGTGTACAGTAAACCCCCGGTATTCACGGGGGACAGGTACCACAACTCCCCGTGAATAGCTAAAATCCGCAAATAGCCTACTGGACGCCCCCAAAAAATGCTTATAACTGCATATTTAAACAGGTCAGACACCAAAGACCACCTGTAAAAACATTTATAACTGCCTATTTAATGGTTCAGACACCAAGTGTATACCTTAAACTATCACCTTACACCAAATATACCTTAAGCTGTCATCCTAAACACTTTAGTATCATTTCAGAGTCATCTTACATTGTCACCCTTAAAAATATATGGCTTACAGCTAAGTGTGAAAGCTAAACTCAAGTCCCCCCTACATTCAGTCAGAGCCATTTTGTCTCAGAGTATTGAGGTTGTCCCATTTTCTTTTTACAGAACAGGGGAAACACTAGAATTCACAAGTTCAGTAAAGTAGAGTGTATGATATGCTGTGTTTACTTTAATATTAATTTCTGAAAATTAGTAAATCATGTTTTTATCATAAAAAATATATTTAGTCATGAAAATATCAAAATACACCAATTAGTGAATATTTTTCAACAAAAAGTCTACAAATTGCTGAATTTTTTGCCGATAATTTTGGGGATAAGTTCCACAGAAGAAGCCGCGAATAGCAGGGGTTGACTGTAATGTGAATGATCGTTGTCAAGTTTGTGAATGTTGGTCAAATGAATTTATGGTAAAATTGGTAAAACATCATAAATGAACAGAGGCTGATTGTCTGAAAAGGCAGCTAAAAAAGCAGGAGGTTAAGTCGCCTAAGGCTAATGCTAAGGGAGTGCATGGTTTGTCCCCTTCCCCCACTAGTAACTTGGTTAGGACCTCCTCTTCTCTTTGTTCTGTTACTCCTACTAGAGCTTCCCAATCAATTCAGGACGCAAGATTTGATCGAATTGAGTCGGATATTAAGGGTTTAAAGGGCTTGATAAATCAGTTAGCCAAAGTTTCGCTGAATATTTTATCAGTTTTGCCCTCCCTGGGGTCTCGGTTGGTTTTGGGTAATTCCCCTGTGTTAGAGGAGGGATCTGTGCCCCCACTCCTGGATAGTCATGTCTTTGGCATATCCTGTCTTGCTCCCTCACCACCTGGAGCAACAGGGAACTGGGATATGTCAGGGAACGGTGTGGATCTGTTCCCATTGTCCCCTTCCTCTGGTCGGCCTGACAGCAGTGCAGGGGTCAGACTTCACTCTTGTTCTTCTAGATGTCTGTCTCCTGCATGTGCTTCCCATGTGGATTTTGCCTGCTCATGCATCTCCTATGTGACTATCGCCCATACCGATAGTGTCTGCACTACTTTCGGCTATATAGCATTCAACAGCACATCCTTCACCTATGTGGCCAGTACCTGCACATCGTTCGGCTTTACGGCTTTTGCCTGTGTGCCCAGTGCCTAGCACTAATCATTCTCGTTCTATTAATCTTTGCTCTCGATCTCCCTTGCGTCACGTTCCAGTGACGTCTTGCACGGTCTCTCAGAGAGACTTTGGTTGTGCTTCAGGTTCTGAGACTTGGACTGGCAGTGATGTTTCTCAGTTTTCACTTATGGATCCTTCTTCTCTGCTTAGAAAAAGTATACCTTAGTTTAACCAGACCACTGAGCTGATTAACAGCTTTCCTAGGGCTGGCCCGAAGGATTAGATTTATTTTACGTGGCTGAGAACCAATTGGTTACCTAGCAATGGGACCTACAACTTATTGTGGAATCTGAACCACATTATAACGAGAAGTGAATTTCTATCACCAGAAATAAATTCTTCTAATTCTTCATTGGCCAGTCGGAGAATCGAACGCAGGACCAGCAGAGTGCTAGCTGAGAATGATATCCACCTATCCAATGAGGAACTTCTCCGCTTAGAGATCCTCCGGCTAAGCAGGCTCGTGTTTTACCTCCTCCTCCAATTACAAAAGTTGTGGCCCGTAATCAAGTGATTGCCGTTTTCATGTGTAGCGCAGGAATTGGCTCGATGTCACGAGTTGCTTCCTCTTCAGAACTTAGATTCGTTCATTGAACCGGAAGTGTTTCACAACCAAGACCTATGCCTTTCGAGTCAGAGAAAGCTGTTTCATTGGCGGCAGGTAACGAGGACTTGCTACCTAGGAGAGAAGTTTTTGGAGAGTTAGCTTTGAATCAACCTACTGCTACTTTCCCACCTTTGCTAGTGGAGGTCGTGGCCTCGGTTGCGAAAGATATTGTCGGCCCAGACTCAGTGGTCAAGCCACCACCTTCTTCCTCACTGTCGGAGGTACAGCTTGCCGGGTCTTCTATGGTTAATGTAATGGGCTTTGATGCGGAACCTAATGAAGAGACGGACACAGCTGCTGCTTTTATGAAATTATTGGTTTTATGTAAGGAGAAATTCCTAAATTAATTTGCAGAAGTGAATAAGCGTGACATTTTTCATGCAGGAAGGAAAATTTGGCCATCCTTTTTTTCCTTCTTTTGTACCTCAGTTCACCAAGGCTGTTTTAGGTAGGGGTAAGGCTGTTGGTCATATCTTGGACCAGAAAACCTCATCCAAAAACGCTTCCCCTTTTCTGCTGATGTATATGGGTAAATGGAGAGCTAATTCTTACTCTACTGGCCTTCTTCCTAGTCTTAAGGTAGCTTCAGGGAAGGATTCGGCTTTCTTCTCTCTCTTAGACCTGTTGAAAAAGAGAATGGTCAATAAAGGGAAGGTAATGTTTTCTCAAGCGTAATTGAATTCGCTTATCAAAGCTGTTTAGAACCTTGGAGATCCTCGCATTCATGGATATGTTTATGGGAGTGATTGATGGTTGTGTCTGTCAGCTTTCTTCCTTGGTCACTTAGAACTCTGCTGCAGGCAAGGAAGTTTTGGATTTTATTGGCTGTTTAGATGGAGCAGTGATGGATGCGGCGGGCGAGAGTGCCCACTTTTACACCAATTTGATTCTTAAAAAATGGAAACAGTTGTGGTCTTGTCTTGCCCCAAGTCTGTGACAGGTTCACAGAAAGCTGCTGTCCTTTTTCAACCTCAGTTGGATAAAATCTTGAGTTCTGAAGCTTTATCATCCATCGCACAGGAAGTAGAGAAGACGGAAACACAGTCCTTGATAGTTACGGCTCAGATGCCCAAGCTTTCTTCTCCTCGCCGTAGGCCCTGTACTTCAACAGGAGTTTCTCGTTTCAGACAGAATTCAGTTCCTAGACCTTATAGATCTAAGGACACCTTTCGAGGATCCTCCAGAGGGTCTGGTAAATCATTTAAGGGACCTGTTGAGTCATGGGAATGAAGTTTCCGGTCCTCAGTTGCCAGTAGGAGGAAGGCTTTCCCAATTTTGGGAAGTATGGAAAGATCTTGGCATGGATCCCTTGGTTGTGGGGGTGTTAAGGGAGGGTTACTCAATTCCTTATGTAAGATCTCCACTGTCAGATTCTCCAGTGACTCTCTCTCTCCATATCTCTGCAATCAGGTGAAGTGGCAAATCCTTCAGTGGAAATCCTGAAACTTCTAGAGAAAGAGGCAATAGAAGTTGTGGAGTCAGGCCCTGGTTTCCACAATCGCCTTTTTCTAGTCCCCAAAACCATGGGGGATGGAGACCTGTTCTGGATGTTTCCAGATTAAGTGCCTTTGTAAAGCTGATGAAGTTCTCCATGGAGTCAGTGAGCTCAGTTCTAGTGTCCATTCAGAGAATGGACTGGATGGTATCAGTAGATATGCAGGATGCATATTTCACATTCCCATCAAGATGGAGTGCAGGAAGTACCTGAGATTTGTTTTTGGGAACAAAGTTTTTCAATTCAGGCTATGTGTTTTGGCCTAAGCCCAGCTCTACAAGTTTTCACAAAGGTTTTGCCTCCTTTTGTTGGGCATAAAGATGGTCCTCTACTTGGAGGATTGGCTGATTCTGGCTCCCACATTGGAGGGCGTTCTGAGAGCAAGAGAAATGATTTTGAGTCTAACTCAGTTGTTGGGGATTGTCATAAATTTCTCAGTCGACCCTGTCTCCTTAATAGGAGATTGGAGATCAATGATGTGAATTTCAAGGTTTTCCTTACAATGAAACATGTAGACCCTTTGCTGTCAACTCTTGAAGAACTTCAAAGCTTCACACCTGTTCCTGTGAAGAAGTGGTTGTCCCTGTTGGGGCACTTGTCTTCATTGGAGAAACTTGTACCAGGGCAAGGGTAAGAAAGAGGCCTCTTGGGATCAGAGATCTGGAAGAAACTTTCCGGTGGTGGAGAGACAAACCTCATCTCTGGCAAGGAGTGTCGCTGGATCTCACAAACCCAGACCTGTCGTTGTATAAAGACGCATCAGACAAAAGCTGGGGAGTTATTGCAGGCACAAAGCAGCTGTCAGGTCTGCGACTCAAGAGGAACAGCAGCTGCATATAATCTTTTGGAACTGCTGGCAATATAGGCTGTAGGAGCTGAAGGACCTGGTATGCAATCAAACGGTTGCAGGCTTTTCAGACAACACCACATCTCTGGCATACCTGAAGCACCAAGGGGGGACAAAGTCAAGAGTCTTTTTTTCAATTGACAGATCAGATCCTCTTACGGTCAGAGAGCAAGAACATCTTATTGCCTCAGTTTGTTCCTGGGAGGATGAACGTTTTAGCAGATATTCTAAGTCGCAGGGATCAAGTAATAGTGACAGAGTGGGCCTTAATCTGGAGGTATGCAACAAGTTGTGGAAGCTGTGGGGGTCCCCCTTCATAGACCTGTTTGCAACCCGGTGGAATCATTGTCTGCCGGTGTTTTGTTCACCCGTTCGAGATCCTCTGGCTTGGGCGGTAGATGCAATGTTATTAGACTGGTCAGTTGTAGACTTATGTTTTTCCCCCTTTTGCTACGATCCAAAAAGCCATCAGCAAGTTAGGCAATTCTATCAGTTGTCACATGACCTTGATTACCCCTTGGTGGCGAAGGACGGTCTGGTTTCCAGACTTGCTTCATTGGTTAATAGATCTGCCCAGAATTCTTGTCAGGAGGAATCTCCTGGAGAACCAAGGGAGGAAAGGTATCATTGCAAACCCCACATGCTGCAACTGACCGGTTGGAGACTGTCCACTGTCTCTGTGAGCTCGAGGCTTCTCAAAATCTTGTAGGTAGGCCATTGGAGGGATTCCACAGATTGGATCTACCAACTTCAATGGTCTGTGTATAGATCCTGGTGTCAAGGTAAAGGGTTTTCCTGCACCTGTACCTCTATAAACATCATCATGAAGTTTCTGGTATTTCTCAGATATGAGGAAAAGTTCTCAGTAGCAGCCATTAAAGGCTATGGGGCCATGTTGGCTTCTGTTCTTAGGCATGTAGGCCTTCATGTGTGTGAGGACAAAGGAGGTTCTCAGGTGTCTGGTTCCCCTCTATCGTAGAACCTAGATGCTCTAAGGTTTCTATTGTTACCACCATTTGAACCTTTGGAACAGGCCTCATCGAGAGAACTTTCAGTAAAAACTCTTTTCTTGGTGGTCTTAGCTACAGCTAAGAGGGTGAGTGAAATACAAGCTTTGTCTTTAGGATAGGTTTTGCTGAGGACAAGGCAGTTCTTTCCTTTCTGCCTTTGTTTTGGGCAAAAAATTATTTTTGGGCCAAATCCTTGCCTAGAACAGTGTCCGTATCTAGTTGGGAATCTTTGGTTCCCAATGAGATAGATTCCCTTTTATGTCCTGTGAGGGCTTTAAGGATTTATCTGAATCGCACTTAAGACATCAGGGCTAATGTAAAGAACCTCTTCTGTAGTGTCTGGAAGCCAGACCTTTCAATGGGTAAAAATGCAATGTCCTTTTATATTAGGTCCTTGGTGAAGGACTGTCATGCAAAATTGGATCCTGATGTATTGTCTACCTTGAAGGTAAAGCCACATGACATTCGAGTGGTGGCTACGTCTTTCAATTTTTGGCAAAACTTATCCTTAGAGAAAGTTATTGAGGCTGCCTAATGGCATTGCAATTCTGTTTTTGCCATGCATTGTCTTCGTGATGTAGAAATTCAGTAAGATTTTTGTAGAGCATTAGCTCCTCTCTCTTGTGCAGAGGATGTGTCCTGAATCGATCGGTAGCTTTTCTGTCTGCAGTTTTTACCTTCATCTGTGTTTGTTGGGAAGCTTGGAGGTACTCATGGTTGAGTATAGGAAGTGTACCTTCATGTCTGTAGGTACTACTGTAGTTGCATATCCATCATTGGCTCTGCTGGGTTTTGGTACATTAATCCTGCTCTCCTTTCTGCTGAAGGGGCCATCCTCCAAAGAGACTTCAGATATCTTCATGATGAGGTTCTCATACCTGAGTGACCATCCTCTCAAGGCGGCAGTAATAGCCGGCGGATTGGTTTCACTAGGTAAGCAAACACTTATTTGTACATATTTGTATTGTATTAAATAGCCTTTGAAGGGCCTGCTGATTTTCACTTTGCCATGTAGAGGTAAGGTTCATTTAAAAATAAATACATAATTTAAGATTTTTTTTAAATACTTACCTCTCCACTATATCAGTTGCCCTCCCTACCTCCCAACATGCAACTCTTCCCTCAAGCCACGGTCCAAGAAATATCGTCGGAGCTCCAGAAAAAGTCGACGCAGGATTTGTTAACCCAGTCAGCCAAATGCTCGAAGGACCTTCCTTCTTTCTCTACGAAGTTGACCCCTCCTTTGCAGCAGCAGCAGCAGCCCTTTCGGGACAACAAGACAAGATTCTACACTAGACCATGCTCCAATCTGCATGCAGACACCCAGCCAAAAAGGCTCCCTCAAAGCCTTCCTCTCATAAATGAGAATCCAGTCCTCCATGTGCCAGTAGGCTCAAGACTCCTACACTTTTGGGAGAAATGGGAAGCCACAGGAGTAGGCCAGTGGGTCTCGATAGTACTCAAAGAGGGGTACCCTGTCCCACTCAGGGAGAACCCTACCTTAATGTCAACGCCTATTGTATTGACAGCCTACTCGGTAGGCTCCGAGAGGTTTTTGCCGCTTGCTTAGGAGATGTCGGCTCTTCTCACGAAAAGAGCTGTAGAGCTGGTCGAAGATGCCAGCACTCCATCGTTCTACAACCGTCTTTTTGTGGTCTCCAAGTCATCCGGGGGATGGAGACCTGTCCTGGACATCAGCGTCCTGAATGTCTTTGTTCAGAAGACAAAATTCGAGATGGAAACAAACAAACAGTTCTCTCGTCCATCCAACAGGGGGATTGGATGGTGACCATCGATATGGAGGACGCCTACTTTCATATCCCAGTACACCAAGACAGCAGGAAGTACCTCAGATTTGTGTTCCAGAACAGAGTCTTCCAATTTCGAGCTCTGTTTTTCGGCCTCTCTACAGCTTCCCAAGTATTCACTCACTTTCTCACCCCTCTTGTGAATGGCTTCACCCCATGGGGGTGGGTACATCCCTCTATATAGACGACTGGCTCCTATCCTCTCCATCGAAGAAGCAGTGCACGGAGGACCTTCAGAAGACCTTTCTTCTGGCCAAAGATCTGGGATTACTCATCAGTGAGAAGAAATCGCAATTGTTTCCATCTCAAGTGATTCTTTATTATCAGGTTTTCCGTCCCCTAAAAGAGTACAATCGTGTCATTAAAGAGTCGGCAACTTCCTCGCTCTCAAGTCCTACTCAGCCAACAGTTGGATGAGCCTTTTGGGAACCCTTGCATCCATCGAGAAGTTCGTAAGCTTGGGGAGGCTTCATGTGAGGGTACAGTGAACCCCCATATTTGCAGGGGATGAGTAACCCCCCCCCCGCGAATAGCTAGAACCCTTCTAAAAACACTTAGAACCTTTCTAAAAACACTTAGAACTGCCTATTTTGATAGTTCAAACACTCAAAGAACTGCCTATTTTGGTAGTTCAAACACAAAAAAAATCTAAAAATGCTTATACAGGTATTATCCTACTTACAATGGTGTTAGGTTCCAAAAAAGCCCATCATTTGTTGGAAAAAATATATCTTGAATATAGCCTAGCCTACACTAGGGTATTCAGTACCATGTATACATATATGGTAGCCTAGCCTACACTATAAAGTATACTCTATACATACATATACTCTATACATACACAGTATAGTAATTATTAATATCAGCTAATTCTCGATGTTCATGCAGAGTGACTTATAATAATTCAATACAAAGAGAAATTGATTAACAAACAAGAATTAGCTTAGCCTACACTATGGTATATCGTATACTGTACATATACGGTAGCGTGGCCTACATTATACTTTACTCTATATTCACATATTATAAAAACATCAACATAACAATGAATATGCATCTTTTCCATGGCTCTTTCAAAATGTTATGCCTTAGTTCATTGTATCCAATAATTTTTTGTATATATTCTTTAATACTGTATATATTCTTATATTGCCTTTGTATTATAAATCGCGATCATAGCGATCAATGTTTTGGTTTGGAAATGTTTATGTGGGGTTTATTTAACTTTATTTAATCCTTCAGGCCAGCCCTAGGAGAGCTGTTAATCAGCTCAGTGGTCTGGTTAAACTAAGGTATACTTAATTGAAATTAAGATGCAGAAACTTCCATGGCCTAGAACTACATCAAATCCATATGAAAAAGACAATAATGTGGAAATAAAAATTGCTAAAATTAACTTCAGTAGTTAATTTCCACAGGAATTACAAATTCATGGTGAGAATAGGGAATTATGGCCATTTTTGCTCAAAATCTTTGTGAATCAATATTTTATCAAAAACTAAGTCTGTTTTACTTTTAGGTCGTGTCACTGTGTATACACCTGGAGAAAGTCCTTTGAGGTTTATTTTTCAGTGAAAATAAAATAGTCATTTTATCATTCGACAAAGCCTTATACACTAAAATACTTTCAGCGAGATGCTTTTCTGTCTGAAAGGTACTGGGCTTACACAACTTGCTGAACAGGCACCATAAACCACAGCAGTGTAAATTATGCTCTAAATTTAGACATACATTCAATATATTTCTTGGTGCAGAGCATGTGGAGTTTATGGGGATGAGGTTCATACCTCAAACTAGACCTGTGCCATTCATAAAGGCATAAGATATGAACTTGTCATAAATGGACCAAAGAATGTTTCCTACATGAATGGAGCTGCTGATGACAAGAATGAGCATGGCAGCAAAAGAAGTTAAATTGGAATGAAAGTACAGTAATAGGATACTTGAGCCATGGAAAAATTCCTTTTACAAAAGTTATGAAAACCTCCCAAATCTGTATTGAAGACTAAATGAAATCACATTCAGAAAGAAGCAGCAGTATAATTGAACCAAATCAATATGATACCTTGTCAGAAATGGAGGGGCAAAATGAAAGTGAACATCACTGAAGAGCTTACAGTAAACCATCAAAATAATGGTAAAGACCTGCAAGATGTAAACGGAGATAAAACAAGAAATGTATCTCCTCCATAAAAACGGAGATAAAACAAGAAATGTATCTCCCCCCTAAAAACGGAGATAAAACAAGAAATGTACCTCCCCCCTAAAAAGAAGCTGTAAAACATCAACATTGACAGTGAAGAAAGTCAGTCAGTCAGACGCAAAATGCACACATATTAAACCTCATACTAACATCAAAGAAAAAGTAGAGTAGAAATTCAACATCTTCCAATAAGTAGAATACCAACACAGAGAAAATACTATTGGAACCATAACAATACGGTATAACAAAAAATGCATTACAAAAGAGAGATACATATCAAGAGAATAAATTACTTAATCACCAGTCATTGGAACCACACTAAAACACCATCAAATCCAACTACAAAGAAAAGGCATGACCAAAACTGTATTCAGTGGTTTTTTTAACAAGAAAATTGCAGCTAAGTAAAAATTATGGTAATGGGAGAGGAGCAACTTTAATTCACATGAGAAGGCTTGCCTGTGCACACTCTATTTGATTTATTATTATTATGGACATAATCTAGACCGTCACATTAAAAGACAAAAATGCAAATTAAAAATGGAAAAAAGTGTTAAAAGTAATTGAAGTACAATCTGTTAATTGAAACATCTTGCTTTTCAACTTGCCAAAACCTAATCACAGAACACCTTCAGTAACTACAGTAAACCCCCCATATTCGCGTTCTCATGGTTCGTGGACTCACGCATTCGCGGGTTTCTCTGTGGAACATATCTAGCCATTTTTCATGGAAAATTCGCCCATTCGCGGTATTTTTCACTGAGAAATATTCACTAATTACTGTATTTTCATATAATTTTCATGAATAAATGCACTTTTTGTGATAAAACTATTAAATTACTCAGGTAAAAGCATTTTTACAGGGTTTTTCTTGGTTTAAGCTATCAAAATGGGCAGTTCTAAGTGCTTTTAGAGGGGTTTTAAGTATTCGCGGATTTTAGCTATTCACGGGGGGATGTGGTACGCATCCCCCGCGAATATGGGGGGTTCACTGTACATCATGCAGAGGAATGTTAATAGACTTAAAACTCAGTTACACTCAATATGACCTTAAAGAACGAAGTTCAGTTTGCTGTGTGCTTACAACATACTAGTTACAAAACTCCTTCAGTGGGAAATTATATTCTGGCATCTTCCTCAACCCAAGAAGAAAACAACCTAGGAACTGCAATATAGTGCACATAGCCAAAACAAGCAAGCTACAACAAATTAAATTTGATTTATACTGATTTTCAGACGTTGACTGTGAAGTTCTAAATTTCAAGCAGTATTGCTTTCACTATTAATAATTTATACAGTCAGAGTAATCCACACATTAGGCAAAGGAATATTCATGAAAAGCTGCTGATAATGAGGTTTTTTGAAGAATCAGTTAACTTATGATCCGGTTTCTACTACAGTATAATTATATTTGGACATGGATACAGTTTCTTTAAATTTTATGAAGTTGAAATGAGGGTCATCAGATGATGGTCATAACATTTAGCAAGAGATATTCATGGTTGATATTTGTAACCTATCTTTTCCACATACAGTATACTGTGCTTCAGGTTTCTTCATCTTTGGTTAGAACAAGGCTTCCCTTTTATTTTCTGATCCAAAAAGTTTTCATTTTGCTTTTTATGGCAGTAGTGTATCCATGGTGATTAAAAAATGTTTTCTTTCAGAGAACTTTCTTCCGTCAGCACAACTGCACTACTTCCGATGCTCAACAGAAATACAACTCCAGAGCAGCCCAATTGTACCGAGAAAAACTTAGCCAGATGTCTCAGCAGGCAATGAGGATTCATGGCACTAGGGTAAGGCTATTGCGTAAGTTATTGGTACCATGTTTCACTTAAGTATTCATTATTTTCTTGTTTTAAAAGGATCACAGAAAAATTGAAAGGCACTCTACCACAGCTTTGAATTATGAGTGAGAGAAATTTGAGAGTCCTTACTAATGATGGACAAGAGTCTTGAAAAGATGAGCAATAACCAAAAGTGTGCCTCAGAGTAGACATGAAAATATAAGTAAAATATAAGACTTTTTCACCCACTGTAGTGAATGTTGTCAAATATTTTATTATGGACTTTAGATAAACATTGAATTTAGACAAGCTGTATGTTAAGGAATCTGTTTCTTGAGGTATTTGAGGATGTTTCTTAAATATTTGAGGAAGTATTTAGAATTATTTATAAGCATAAGTAGAGCTGTGGTTATGCAAGTACCTGTAGAAGCTTTTTACTTAAGAGTTGTGGTGTATAGTTGGCTATGTGTATAGGCTACATTCCTGGATGCCATGAATGGGTCAAGTGTTATGTACATAGTAAGATTTTTCTTTGCATAATAAACTGGTATCACATCAAAACCATATAAAGGTAAGAATTGTCCATATGCTATAGTATGAAGGTTAATTTTTTGGGGCTGTGTAATTCCTCAAAGCTACTAGCTAGGGTTAATGTTTTTCACTAACACTCAAACAACCCTGCTTATGCTATGAATGTGGTGGTGATTGGCAGATGATGTTATGTTAGAGTTGGACACTGATTGAAGATGCAGTTAGCCAAGTACTTTATGTTCTAACAAGAAGTGTGGGTGAGGTCACAGTGTCAGAAAGTCAGAAATTGAGATTTTTGGGTATTGACTTGAAGGAACTCAGCCTGTATTAACTAATTTTATAGAAAAGGAATCTGTGTTGTTGGGGGAGGGGGTTATGACAGGTGATTTGAGGACTGTTATTTACTGCAAACTGCATTTCAGTTTTGCTAAAGTTTTTCAGGTAAAGACAGAAGTGTAATATTTTGAAACTATAAGTCTACTGTAGTATCTTTAAAATTTTATATGAAAATGCCATTAGCCACTAATTAAGATGATGGGATTGTGGCACCTAGTACATGTTCATTTTGCAATTGCAGTAAAGTGAATAGTATCCAGTTTAAAGCAGAAGGATTTACTTTTGAATACCTTGGATTGTTCTATTGTAAGCATCAGCCATTTTTTCCATAAATACAGTATGTGGTACATGATAACTTTATAGATCAGTAAGTGAAAACCAGCTTTTCTATAAATTTTTGTATTGCAAACAGAGTGAGAATATTTTAATGAATATGCACAGTGCATTGTAGCTAAATTTGCTCTTCCCATCATTATCTTATATACTTCAGCATTACTAGATTATTTACTTGCAAGTTAGAAAAGAACTCTTCTTTTTTTGCACTGAAGATGGAGTTAGACTACGATGAAGCTCAAAAAATGGCAAGTATGGTAGGACTGAGCAATTGGATACTTCCAGCTGCTACATCAACCTCGTCCTCTCAGGCTGATAAAAAGGTGACACTTGAGGGAAAAGTTTTAAAGCATTGTGCTGGCACCTTGTTTGAATTTTGATTAAAACAGTATCAAATAATACTGCTTTTGTACCTGGTTTGTAATCACTTATTTGTCACTTTTTACAAAGCGCTATTTTTTATTGTCCTGTGTGTGTTATTAGGTATGGAAGCCAATGGAATATAATAACCTCTTTCAAATGCCATATATTCCTCGTGTGGTGGGTGTTGTCTGACTACAGAAATAGGTGTGTATATTGCCACGGCTGAATATGCTTTTTCGTCTTCAGGTATTTTATATTTTTTTTTAATTGGCAAGATTATTGAGAAATTATTCGTGTATGTGTTGTAGGTGGAAGTATTGGCATTTTCATATGCTGATTGAAAGTATTAAATTGTAAGTTTTTGTTAGCATTGAAATCAATTCCATAGATTATATGTAGTATTTTAGAACTTAATATGTATAATGGAAATGGAAGAAAGAAATTTTTATATTAATGGGAAATTTTTTCTATTTAGGTTAGTTCATATTATGATTTGGGGATACTGCATTGGGTGCTTAGCGTAGTTAGTGATGTTGCTGAACCATACATCTTTTTGTCCTCTTCCAGTTCTCCGTTTCATCTATAACAAATCTTTTGGTACATTCATGTATCTAAAGATGGCTAGATCCTTTTTGCTGTTAAACTACTATTGAATTGTAGTGTGTGATTTGTGTAATATGCTATGTAGTGTTTTCAGGAACCGTAGTTTTGCCAGTTTATTTTTTGTTCCTTATTAAATTTACATTTTGCATTTAATCCCAGATACACTACTTTTTTATAGATAATTACATAAATTTAAAGGTGCTGTGCTTCTGGTAATTTGCACAATAATTACAAAGTTATTTTTTCAGGAATTAGTTCTATAAAGATGAGCTGTGATAAAAAATATAAAGCATCATTATTCAGTTAGTGTTTTTTAGGTAGGGAATGGGTTTCAAATGAATGGAATTGCAATTACAGTCACTACCCTACTTATGAACATTAATGGTACAAACATTCAGCAATACTTTGCCACCCATAAGTTAAAATTTTGGCCTGCGTGCCTATTTTTCTAGTAAGAATTTTTGCAAAGAACAGGAGGAAGAAGAAGAGCCTGTTCCTTTAACCCCTTCCCTGATTATCCCAAATATTCTTGTGATTAACCACCATGTATTCTTACAATCACAAGAATACTCATTCTTACTTGTAAAATATCCCGACTTATTTCTGTCTTCCCGATTTAATTCTTTCTTTGATGGATTCCCATTTTCTTTATTTCCTCTCCCCATAGGAAATGTTTAGTATGTATTTTTGTCAATAGGTGGTGGTATTCATTGTTTACTTTGTGAACTTCCAGTGTCAGATGCTGCTCTTGCAAAATTCTCTCAAGTTTATAACTTTCAAAGCTTGGAGAAAATGGTAAATTTTAAATATTGCATGAATCCAAATTTTATTTTTTTTTACCCTTCTAACACCCAGAGTAATTCTTTATAGTACTGCATGATTTAAAAATGCAGTGAAAATGATATAATCCATGACTCCCAAGTTAACTCAGGAATGTAAACATCAGTAAAAATTATGCACTACATACTGTATTAAAAACCAAATTGACAAACAACTCAAGATACGAATGGGTGTCTAGAGCGTAACTCATTCGTAAGTTGGGTAGTGACTGTAGTTCTTTTAATCTGGACCTCAGAAATACATATAATCCAAAGATGACTGTATGCAAGAAGCATTTCCCTAAATATGCATAATAAAAGGTGAATATATATCTCTTAATTGTTAAGGAAATATCCTTTGGCTGAGCAACTTTTGATATGAATTTTTTTTTTTACAGTTGTGACTTGTTTCAGAGGCATAGAGGGATTCATGAAAGAATATTTTTGGGCATTTTCTCCATTTATTTTCCATGTGATTTAGTTTGATTTT
>NC_089749.1:36732069-36792069 GCF_040412425.1 Macrobrachium rosenbergii | reverse complement strand
ATATATATATATATATATATATATATATATATATGTATGTATGTATGTATGTATGTATGTAATGTATGTATGTATGTATAATATATATGTATAATATATACACACATATATATATACAGTATATATATAACATACATGCATACTTGGGAAGAGTCAGTCTTCCCAACTATTTTACTACAGTATTAAATACCATCAAACTCTGTCGGCTGTTGCTTGATAGTTGTCTTAATCTCCAAGAGGAAACTGTGCAAATTTCTTTGTCAAACCTTTTAATGGACGCAACCTGTCAAACAATGCAAAAGACAAAATAGTTGCTGAAGTTAATGCCAAAATTAAACCAATTACAATTTTTGTTAGCTTGAGACTTATGATTAGTAATCAGGATTGGTTATTGGCTTTCTAAAATTCACTCTCTACAAGATTGTACAGAAAAGTAACGGTTTCTCTAGTATTTACTTCCGACAGGAATTTTTTTTTTTTTTTTAAACAAAACTGAAGCACAAAGATGAAACACTCATGTGTACATTGCATTAGCCTTGATGTATCTTCAAAACTGACCAGTTTCAAAAATTCTAAGTATCGTAATCCCTAGTGAAGATTGAAGAAATGCTATTTATGTTCACCCAAAGAAAATTTTGTTAGGTTTGTCAATTTTACTTTCTTAAATTTTCATGTTAACAAAATTTGCTTATCATTTATTTAACAAAATTTATATCCCCTTATCCAATAATCACTGGTAATTAATATCAAAATGCTCATCAGAAAATAACAAAGGAAATTTATTTTAGGAACTATTTGCATATTTACAAAATAAAAATCATATTTTGATGTATTAGATTGTTAAATTTTGTAGCTCTGTCTAATCAGTACTCTTGTTATATTAACGCTTTCACGTACCGATGATGTGTAATGATGTATATGAACGTCACCCAAATTTAGGTCCTTCGCTTACTGATGAGGTATATGAACGTCATCCAGATTTAAGTTCGTTGCTTACTGGTGACAATGCAAATGTCAATAAGAAAAGATTACTTATAGAATGTGTAATCAGCTGTAAAATGAAACAAAATTGAGTGGGCTACCTTGAAAATTATCGGAGATATGCGTGCGTGAAATAAAGGTGTAAACATTTTTACTCTGTCGCTCGGGTCACTGCCACCACCCACAGACATAAGTGAAAGGGTTAAAATTTCATAAGTTAATGGATTATGAAGAAAATTGAAAAAGTTGTTGTCCTTGTAAGGCTTAATTCACTATACAGTATATAGTTCACCTTAAATGTAGGAGGTCTGAGTATTTATAGCTGTTGCCTATTGAAATGAATTCATGAAGTACAATAAAGAATTTTTTTACTGAAAAGTAATGATTCATACTAGAAAAAATTTGAATATGTAATGTATTGCTGAAACATCTGTAATAAGATTACAAGTTACTGCATTGATGTTATCACTACCAAATGTGATATATTCCCTTAAAAACACTAGATGAAGGTAAAGGGCTTTACCTTCTATATAGTAGTATTCATAGTACAATCTGGAAGTGGTCATTACAGCTTGGTAACAAAGTAATTAATTTGGTGATCATTAGGTTATTGGGTGGTACTCACTGACTCATATGTTAGTAATCTAGCACTTTTTCTTTGGCAACCTTCCTGTGCGGATGTCTCACTGCTTTCTCCAGTGTGTTCTCCCCTGATTTTTGGTTGAAGCTTTTTTGATACTTTTTTGATTGATGCCTGTTTACTTTGTTTTCAATTGTATTTGGCCTCTGTCCCTATGGATGTTCCTTGTAATGAGTGCGGGTTCTGAACGTAAATATTTTTGATGAGATGGTGTGTGTGGACACTTTGTTGTTCTTTTCTTTAGTTACTACTACCACTATGTTCCTATTACAGAGGTAGTGTTTCACGCCTGATATGCCCTTGAGGAGTGTGCTAGTTGGTCTCCTTCCCTCTGAAAGCACCACAGGAAGAAGTGCAGGATGGCTTGAAGTATTTAATTTTCATTTTGAGATTATGCCCCCTATGATGCTGCTGTGCTCATTCACCCCTTGCTTGCTTGTACTGTATGAATGGGATATGTGCAAGAAGGTATCCCAACATATGGTTTTCACTTGTGGCAGCTTTTTTGTGTGCTTGTGTTTCCCCTAGTGAGTCTCCTGCATGTTCTTGGTCTTTCCATGCCTACTCCTGCAATGCTGGCTGCTCTGAGTATGTTGACAGCATTTTGAGTACCTATGACAATATGTCCTATCTTGGGTATTCTAGGTGACCTTTCATTCCTTTGTTTAGGGCACTTTGACTTCAGCTAAGGAGTCTAGTGTTCCTGCTTTTGCTGATATTCCTGCTGATCCTGTTAACCTTCCCATCACTGCAATGAATACCTTATGAGAAATGCCTGTGGTTGGTTCCATTGTTAGTGTTCCTGGTCTTTATTCTTTACCAGCCTTGACTATAGCCTTGGACATTGTAAAAAATGGGTGAGACTCAGGAACTGAGGTGCGGGTAAAATGAAGGAGTGGAAGCATGTTTTTTCTTTCTACTCCTCCTTGTTGACTTCCATGTGAGAAGCCTTTGCATGGATGGCAGTTTATATTCTATTACAATGAGCTGACAGACATACTTCTCATGACTTCTCTAGAGAGGACTGCCCAGACTTGGCTGCTCTTCCATCAGTGGTTACATAACGTTCACCTACGACAGGCCTCTGCTGTGTGACACTTTTGGGTAATATGATTTGTCTCTCCACATAAGTTGGCCCACTTCTCCCATCTCATCCCTTGGTTTGTGTATGCTTGATAGTTTTTCTTGCCAACTCTCCTAGGCCTTCCATCAGTTTGGAAATTCAAAAGAATTTTCTAAGTTGGGAGACAACCGTTCAGATTGTTTGCAGTCTGTTCCAGTATCTTTGGTTTGTTATTCCATTCCTAGAACCAGTAGGTCTAGCGTTCTTGACTGCAATAGTCAAAGTAGTCACTGGGGCAGGCTGGTGTATCGGCTTGGAATCTGTTAGGACCTGAATGGCAGGATCCATGCAGACCAAGTTGAATAGGTGCTTTTGCGAGACTATTGGGCTTATTCATTAGCATAGTGATCTCTGAGAAGTGACTGCGACACTTAACCAAATCAGCTCCTTTTGATTGAGCACAAGTTAGGGTTTTATTGGGAGGCAAGGCTGTTTGTTTTGATTGTTGTCTCTACTTCTATGGATGTCTTAGAATAGTTGATCAATCAGATCTGCCGGTTGAGAGGTTCACAGGTCTTCAGCATCCCTAGCAGGCCTCTTCTCCATCCCCACACCCCACACCTGACACTGCAGGCAGCATTTCTGTGTGCTGGAGAATAGTTTCTCTGTAATAAAGTCAGGAACTGGAGGCATCTACTTTCAATATGAACATGCTTTCTTAACTGCACATCATGGAGGGTTGTCTTTGGAAGATCAAGCAAGCTCTTGAGGAGGGTAGTGGTAGGAAAGTGATGACTTTTCTATCTCGCCAGCCAGTGAATGTTTGGGGAAGCAGAGTAGGCATGACATGGCATGTAACCTCCCCTCTTGATAAGTTTTAGCCAAGAATATCCTCAGTTTGAGGAATGGATTGGTGTTGGACACACTTAATCTTGGCAAAGAGCAGGTTGAGGATGGCAGTGAGAAAAGGCAATCTGACAACTGGGAGACCTTGATCCACTCTATGCTCTTCTTCAAGCCTTCTGGAACTTTGAAATGAACCCCAGTCAAGCCTTTGGAAGCACTGTTGGATTTATGGAAGGTTCACTACTCAAAGCCATGGCAGGGAGCTCATCCTTCTTTCTCAAGAATGGGTCCAAAGTCTTCCTGGCCCATTCTGCCACCCTCAAGGGCTGTACCGCCATAGGGAAAGAAGGAGAAGGGAGAGAGCTGAAATGTGCAGTCCCCACCCCCCCCCGGCTGGTATGAGTAAAGGGATGCCTGTATGGCAGTGGGCAATGGTCAGTGATGTTCCTTTAGACACTTGCTTTAACTTTTAAGCACTGCTTCCTTCCTCTTTCACATTTACTGGTCTGTGACCTGTGATTGTCCAAAAGTTTGCCCCTGTTGGCCTAGGCGAGGGTGATGTTGGAGAAGAACATGCTGAAGTTGTGGATGGCCAGTCTTCTGGCATGTAAAATCAGTGGGAGCTTGAAAGTTGGTAATCAGAATCTCTTCACTGAATAAGATTGTTCTTCACTTAAGATGAAAACAACATGATCTGTGTTTGATTAATTTTAGTCTACTCAGTGCTTTCTGCTGATTTGAAGGGTGCATATTTCCAAATACCCAACCATCAGGCCTCCATGCAGTAGGACTGTTTAGCAGTTCAAAGCTCTTGGCATTGACTTGGTGATAGCCTCTCAGGTGTTCATGTGAATGTTCAACTTGTGATGAACTTCTTAGCTATTGTAACAATTGGTTGATCCTGGCATCCTTGGAGGTGTGGTTGCCCCAGAACAGAGATTGCCTTTTTGCCTTTAGTCTTAATCTGTGAGTTGTAACACTTTGAGAGAAGCCAGAGTTCATGCTGAAGCAGCATGAAAGTATCTGGGCATGCTGATAGACATAGCAGCTGTAAATCTTTCTGTTGGATTGATGATGTTTTGGCAGGAATAACCTACTAGGCTCTGGCAAGTCATTCTGTCACCTGATATTCATGAAGATTCTCATTTCATAAGGACACCTCCACCAGTATTTGCCTAAGTGATGCCTGAAGCAACACTAGTCAGCCCTCAGCGACCTCAATTCATCCTGCGCTCCTTAGCCAGGAACTGAGGAGTGATCTTGCCTGGTGGCTGGATGAAGGGAACTTCATGGGATTTCCATTGAAATATCCTGTCCATGGAGATTCATTTGTTCTCAGATGCAGAGGAAGGGTGGCTATGTCAGCTAGCAAGGGAGGACTGTTTATCCTCCCTTTTGCAAGTTGGTGAGGCAGGTGAATGAGTGGATATTTATCACATCATTGAGCTGTTAGCAGATACTTTCTAGGCAGGAGGAATGTGGAGGCAGGCTAGCTTAGTTGCTAGATGTAGTGTTTGGTAAGGGCTAAGAAGGAAGCTCCTTCAAGGAGCAAGTTATGGGGATGGGAAAGTTTGTGCACCCTGAAGAGGCAGAAAGGCTACTTGAGCTTTAGGGAAAGGTGATCAACCTGTTGCTATGTAAATAAGCAAGAAGTACCTGGTTTTTGTTCCACTTTTCTAGACTTCAGGACTGTTCTAGAGGATGCTTTCCAGCACCCATGGGATCATCTTGCTGCCATTTGTCCTGATTTGCCAAAAGTTTGATTGTTGATCATCTCTGTGGCTCAGGATGACACTGGTGGCTTTGTTGCCCACAAGTCAGTTGGTATCTTGCTCAGATAGCTCTCCTGGTTGAGGTGATGAGAGATTTCCCCAAGACAGGTTCTTCATTATTAGCTCTGCTTGCCTTCTGGAATGGAAACTGCCCAACAGCTGTTGTGAGAGAGGCTTTTCTCACAGAGCTTCACATGAGGTGCCTTGCTGCCTCTGGTTATGTATCAGGTAAGGTGGGCAATCTTTTGTGATTGGTGTTGTAGACTGGATCTCTCTCCGGTTGGAATAACTTTACAACAGGTTGCTGACTTCCTCAACCCCTTTGGTAAGAGGCCAGGTTGTCAGACTGAAGGGTATGGATCTCTCTTCCTCAGTAGAACTGTCTGCATATGAGGTATTTTGAACAGTCTTGCTGACCCAGGCATCAAGAGTGGGCTGTAACTTTCATCCTCCTATGTCCAACCTCACACTATATGGCAATGGTGTCCTTGGGGAGGCTTTATATAGGAATCTCATATAAGACTGTTTGGTTGCGTTATTCGTGATTTTGTGGCATAAACTAAAAGCCACTCAGTTCTTGAGAAAAAATTTGAGAGCTCCTCTTATTTCCTCACTCTGAAATTTCATTGGATGACCTTAATGAGATGCCTTTGTGCCTAGTACAAGTTTTGCAGTAGGCTACTCTTGACTAAGACCCACTATCTTGGGCCTGAATGTTAGTCATAAGGTGGTGGTATCCAAGAACTCTTTGGCTATGTGAGACACGTGGGTATGCATGTCTGAAGAGGAAGATGACTGTCCAGAGCTCACAGAGTTTGGGACAATGCCTTGTCCCTTGTGTTCTTAAACTTTATAAGTTCCACAGCTCACAGAGTTGGGGACAGTGCCTTGTCCCTTGTGTTCTTAAACTTTATAAGTTCCACAGGCAATGAGGGTGTAACTCACAGATCACCTTTACCTCATTCTGCCCTAGGGACATAGCCCTCAAGTCCCTGGGCAACACCTTAGGACCTTTAGTGGCTACTCAGTAGGTTGCATAGTTACCCAAGCTCAACATGGACAGAAAAGCATGTTGCCTAAGGTAGAAATGGGGCATAAGTCTGTGAGTGAATGGTGGAATGACTTTTATTTACCATGCTCTTTTATCTCTAGGTGAGTCAGCAGTCAGGCCAGGTAAACACAAGAAAGGGCGACAATGCAAACAGTAAATTACTTCCTTAGAGATTTGCCTTGGAAGATGTGACTTGCTCTGCTCCCTTTTCAATAAAGGGTGGTGGCAGGGGTAGAGGATTATCACCTGGGCCCATTATATCTTATTGGGCCCAATATGGTGATATAGATGCTTGCTGATTCCTCTGTATTTTCATAGATTGATTTTTGTCATTTTTTTTGGTTCATGTCAGCCTGGACATTAAATGCCAGGTCTTATAGGAGTTAACAGGAGTAATTTTTCCCCTTTTCATTCTCTGTGACCAAGGAAATACCATCTCCAAGTGGAGATAGAACAATGCCAGTCATTTCCAAGAGGCAATCCTCTTACTATGAAAGTACAGTAAGTGTATTTAAAAGGCATTAATTATTTTTCTTGAACAAATAAATTTTTAAGATAATTGGCATTTTTTCTAGATGTACAAACTTGAGCCTTTTACTATAATCCCACCTTAAACATAAAATCTGATGCCAAAGGAAAGTGCTTGGTCCCTGACTGGTAAATATGCATTCCCAATTAACCACCTTGTTGTCAACCTTCAATGGCTGTCTAGTTTGCTCTGAGAATGTTCCTATATAGAATCCTCAGGGTTGTATATCCAGGAAAAAAAATCTAGAAAATTTTGATAATTATTTATTGAATGCTAGGCTCTTTGGTACAAATATAGCCAGGTTTCACTCAGGTTTCCTGATAAAATTTTTTTCTGATGGTTTTAAATAATGTTAGTTGCATATATTTTAGAGGTGAATGGCTCATGTTCAGCAGTTTGCTTATGAAGGACGTCAAATATGAAATCGGTGGATAATGCATGCGTGAAATTGGATAAGTAGTAGATGTGTCATAGAGGCATTGAAATTGATAGTCTTAGAGGGTAAGTGTCTGTTAAATTTTGACAGACTGCTTTCTGGATTGGTGCTTTTGTTATACTAATACAGCTGTGTTACGAAATGGTCCTAGGGTGCACTTGTTATCTTAGAAAGATTACCATTTACTTGTTTCAGGGTATCGACTAGTGGGTTAGGTAATTTTGAGCTATACATTTTGAAAATTTCATTACTATTATATACCATTCCCAGGAATATGTTCATAAATTTTTACCATAATAGGAGCAAAATTTTTTTTATGATTAGTTTTGTGTTTTTAACTAATATTTTGTTATTGTTTTTGAAAACCTTTGTTATTTATCACAATTTAGAAAATTAAAAACCAACGTACAGTTTAAATCATAATATAAAACAGGCTGAGTAAATTTTTCAAATAAAATTTTGTTTACTGATAATAAAGTAAGTAAACGATACCAAAAATACCCAAAATATTATCGTAAATATATGTAAAAAATATAGATAAAAAAAATTACCTATCCATTTTATTCCCACATAATCACTGATTATACTTTCTTAAATAGCAGTTTTAGGACTGTTTTTCTTAAATAGCAGTTTTAGGATTGTTTTTCTTGCTGTCTCACATAAAGCTGCCTTGGAAAACCTAACGGGCACACGGTGCCCCTCTCCTTTATCAGAGACATCCCCTCTAATGTAAACTTATTTTTTTAATGAAGCAATCACAATAAACTTGTGGGGAAGGGGGTATTCTTAGTGTGCCAGTCTACTCAATGTTGCCAGGATCATAGGCAATATAAAGCTCCTGCTTTATATTTGTCTGTCTCTGATTTTCCTGGCATCTTTTTCATGTTTGCATATACTCCAGACATTCTTTTTCTTATTTTGTCTTTCATATGAAATACTCCCACTCCTCTCTTTGCTATTCCACAAGTACTAGGGAGTGAGTGTTGCTCCCTAGTACTTGTTGAATAGCAAAGAGAGGAGTGGGAGTATTTCATATGAAAGACAAAATAAGAAAAAGAATGTCTGGAGTATATGCAAACATGAAAAAGATGCCAGGAAAATCAGAGACAGACAAATAAAAAGCAGGAGCTTTATATTCAGCATAGTTTGGTAACCAAATGCAACTGTTGTTTCACCAATATGCGCTTGTGTTTATATTTTCACTTGATGTTCACAGACTATTGGCTCTTTGCACTTAAATCTCAAAATAATGTTGACATTAAAGCAAGGCTTCACAACATCAAACCTTTGAGGGTCCTCAGAATCATTGCATGTTGCTTTTCTCGATAAATCTTGCAGTTTCTTTATCAATAACAAAACTATTTCACTGTCGCTGTTTGCACTGACACTTGTTTCATTCTCTGTGTTACCCATGTTACTATTTAATTGGTTCACAGTTCAACACTCGAACACTTGCTGATTGCGTCGCTGATTGCATCGTGGCCGGCTTCTTCCTCCTCTGCTTCTCTAGGCTTATCCCCTTTTATCACATAATACTAATGTGTAGTCATCATCATCATTATCACCACCATCTTGGAAGAGTCATGGAAGTGATTGGTAAAAGTAAAGCAATGGAGTTTTGGTAAAAATCTAGTGAAGGAGTTTTGTGAAAGGATGTGGTTGAAAAGAATATGATGGCAACTCAGGTAGTGTTTGTGCGCTCTCAACCTCATGAGTTGTTGTTGTAGTTGCTTCCCTTAGTTGTTAATTTCTCTTATGCTTCTAATATTGTGAGAAACTGCTTCCCTCCTACAACCAAACTTCCTCCAAGGCATATTTATGATGAAACAACAGTTATAAACAAAGAAAATCACTAATGAAATTGCTTAGGAAAATTATGACAATTATTACATGCTTAATATCTTGTGTATCTTGAGTGTAACTGCTGCTAGGTCACATGGAACATTTTTGCACATGAAGGAAAAAAAAATGTATTGTAATTTTTAAAAAAGTACAGTATGGGAAAGCAGATGCTAAATTCTTGAGCCATTGAATTTTCAGCATCTACCTGTACTAGCAAAATAAATTTTTCTTTCTCATTAGCATTATTCAAATCAGCATTATCTTACTTCTGGCAACACCTTAGATCTTGAGGTATGAGGATATGTGAAAAATAGAGTTTGGTCAGTGTGGTCCAAAATCACTGTTTGTAGAGCTGGCCGATACCCACAGGCATAGAGCTTAAAATGTGCTTCTTTCGTATTGATGGCTTTAAGAAATATTGTGAAGTCGAGGCTGGAATTTTAAGTTGGGTATGGGGTATTTAAATGTTGCATGATGTAGGGTGACCTTCACATAGTTTTTGTTTGTTATGTCAAATAATTATTGTAATGATACTGCAGTGTCGGTTGTGCCTGTCAGTAAACTGTTTTTTTTATTTTTGATTCATGAATTATGTGAAGGGTGTCTCTTGGAGATCTTACATTTTTAACATTGCCAGTGAATTTGAGTGCCAGTGAAATACCTGGTATATACTTTACAATAACAGTGTTAGTTGAAAGTTATAAAAGTTTTCAGTAGCTAATGAATAAATGTAGAGTAGAACATCTTGAGAGAATATAAAAAGAAACTAAAAAGAAAGGCACTAAATTATCTGGAGAAACAAAATTGCTATGAGCTTTTTTGATGTTTTATGGAGCTGATGTAAGGTTTGTATTCCACTGGGTGGCTTTGCTCTCTTGGTATTTATTCACATTAATCAGTAGGTTAACCAGTTGGCTTTATTTACTTATTGCATGTTCCTGTTTTTAAATTGTTCATATGGTTAAGTTGACTTTGTTAAGAATATTTTTAATGCAAACTGCTAACACCTAAAGGTTTTGCATTGGTTTTCCTCTTGAAAACATAATTTCCATCATAACAGTACACAGAGGTAAGTGATGTTCTCTGCTGCATTCCCCTCCATTAGTTGATTTTGGTTGTTGCTTATTGAAGTGGTTTTCCTCAGGTTAACATTGATGTCGGAAATGTAGATTCACCAACTCCAGAGGAGAAGAAGGAAGTGGATTTCTTTGAGGAGCATGTTAATAATGCAGCTCCTGCATCCCCAGACCTTGTGCCATCCCCACCCCAGTTTATCATTGCCAAGGTACATGTGGAGAGTTTAGAAATTAAGTAAACATTGAATTTGTATTTCCAATAAGTTTAGTTTCTACTGTTTTTCATAGATGTAGCAAGAAAGAATGACAAATATTCATTTAATGAAGAATTTCATATTCATCTATTAACCATATAAGTTATTTTATACTTAAGAATTTCCAAATAATCAAGGGTTAGATTGAGGTTTGAAAGTGTTTTGTAGTTTCAGCTATCTTGATGAAATAAAAATTTTGTGTAGTGATGTAAGTATATCTTGGGAGAGTTGATATTTGTCCTTCTGCTGGTTTGATTACAGTATATAGTTTTCATGCACATGATGTAAATTGTGCAGCTGCTCTGGAAAGCTCGGGCACACTTTTCTTGGTGTTTCGGACGAGAGTTTACAAAATAGCAACTGGCAACTTTCACGAGGCCATCCCTTGTATCCTCTGAGAGTACTGTAAAATAATGAGAGTGCAGTTTTTTTTTTGTCATCACATTTCTTTCTAATGTTTTTCTTTTCTTATTGATTTTAGCAGATGCTAATATTATAAGAGAAAGAGAAAGCACTTGGTGGTATGACCATAACTATATGTATTTGTTTGCTAAGCATTGCTGCGACTAATTACAAAAGTTGTCCTTTTATGGTATTACAAAAATGAAATGTTGAATATGATATGCATAAATATATTTATCCTTACTCAACAGTATATTTACAATCTATACATTTTTCACATAGACCCATATGTTTTTATGAGAAATAAATGTAAGTAAATAAGTAGGCAAATAAACAAACGAATGCAGTGCAGAGTCAAACCATTACTACATAAAACTATAAATATAGTAGAATTTAAAGATCCATGCAACCCCCCCCCTCCCTCTCAGTTATTCAAGTTGAACCCCTGTTGGCAATTAACCTACCTAATCTCTTAGGTATTGAACCCACTATCTTTTCACAAATGATTATTTCATCCCGTTTAGGATTAAGGAAATCCCAGAATGACTTGGCATGTCTTAGGAAGTGCACTCTAGTCTTGGTACCATTTATTAGTTATACAACCCCAAAGACTCCCAATGGCATGTAAGTCAGGTGACTTTGCTGGCCATTCGATTCTGTTTACATGTGGATGTTCTCTTGAACTATTCTTTTACAAATTGGGCATTATGGACAAAAGAGCTGTCCTTAACTACGTACTGTATGTTAATTCTGGCTCAGAGATTAGCAGGCCTCTCACCGATGGCACCTAAACTTCATCTAGAATGCTAGTATATCAGGAACTGTTCATTTGTGTGTCTAAGTTTCCCAGGACCACTGGCAGCCATCTATCCCCATAGGGTTGCTGCAGTAATTCTTCTGCTCTTCCATGATGGGTGATGTTTTCAGGGTAATAGCTGAAAGTGATAAAACGATTGTAAAAGATGATGAAAATTATAATTCAAGATGATGCAGAAGAAAATGATCATAAATCCTAGGCCCACTTCTAATGATAGATGTTATGACAATACAGCCTTCATTTTTATGAACAGAACATAAGGAAATGAAGCAATATGGTTGTTATAACTGACTTACAATAAAAAAAGCTAAAATTCATCTTGAGTGACACCTTTTTACTTGGACTATTAGTCCTATCCTTTTTAATTTCTACATGTTTAATTTTTTTTATTAATTCAACTTTTACCCACTTACCCTTTCTTCACATAATTTAATTTAAGCTTACAGTCTGTTCCTGAGACGCCAACTTTGAAAACTCATAAAAACAGTCTACTGATGTATGTTAAATGTTTGTTTTTCCGTTCACACGATGAGTGGTGTCATGACAAACGGTGTCACTCAGATACGGAGGAAATATACTGTATATATTTTTTTTAGAGTACGAATATTGCTAGATATAGACATTTATTTAATTATTTGAGTCTTAAACATAGATATTTGAATGTAATAATAAAATTAAATGCTCACAGAATTGAGATTTTGAGAATCAGAGTGCTCCTTACTTGGGTTCTCCAGTTTCACCTAACAAAAGTTTTGCGTTTCAAATTGCTTCATTAGATGTGTTAATTCATGTTATTTTTCTGCCAATTTTATATATATTGTTTGTACACATATTAATCTTATTCTGATTTATAGTTTGGTGTCTATGTGATTTTGAAAATATGTCTGTTGGTAAACAAAGTTCAGTAAAAATGTGCCCGAACTTTCCAGAGGGACTGTACCTTCATACTAACCCCATTAATTGTACGATTGCCTATCTGTGTGCCTCACCCTGGTCAGACCAGAAAAATATGGTCTCACTGTGCAAGTACCATGTGGACCCATGTGTTTCAGTTAATAACTTCAACTTTTCATGATTTCCTGTGTTGTTAACAGCTCAACTGTTGTTCTCCAGAGGTGTAATTCATGGAGGATTGCTTTACAAGTGCTGATTACTAATTCACTGTTCATATTTAAGTTATTATTTAACCCGTTCTTCACTTTATGTACACTCAGCATAAAGCAATGATTTCTGCATTTAGCAGTTATTTTACATTTGCTGGTTATAGTCTTTTGGATCACCAGCTTTGTGAGGTTCAGCTGTCTGTAATTGATTATTGTTTGATCACCTTTAGAATTTTTCTAAATTGAAATTTCAACTCCTGTAATGTATATAGTTTCACTCTAACATCAGTATTTACCTAGTAAGGCCTCATAAGTTTTCATTTGTTTTAGCCATTTTTCCATACTGTATTCACTTTAGTCCAGCAAAAACTGTTTTGCATCTTCACTTTTTATTTTAATATTTTGGTGATGTTTGTTGCTTAGGTGCTTTTGTATTTACCTTTAATTTATGGGTATTTTTCTTGGCTTGCTTTCCTAGAATTAGTAATTGTTTTTTGTTCTCTCTTTGCAGGCTGTTTTTTATTTTTGTCTGGCTTTTTATGAGTACAGGCAGTTCCCAGTTATTGGAAGGGGTTCCGTTCTGTGGGTGTGATAACCAAAAATCAGCAATTTTCGGGGCTTATTTCTGCCGAAAAGCGCCGATTTTCAGTTATCGTGCCTCTGTTAGGTATGTATCGGTGCCAATACCCAATTATCAGTGCCGATAAGCCGAAATCGGTGATTTTCGGGTGCTGAAAATTGCCAATTTTCGTTTTTAGACAAGCCCCATAAAACCGAAGCGCCGTTACCCGAGCCCACCGTTGACTGGGGACAGCCTGTACTGTCAAATTTCATTTACTGTCATTTGATCGTACCAAGTTTTTTATATAATATAAGGTTTCATTGCAGTGAGAGTTATTACAATATTAACCACTTGTTCATATGTGGAACAAACCTGAGTCTTAACATTAGGGTAAATCTTCTGGCACGACTGGAAACCGGTAAAAAATAATAGGAATTGTTTATGCAAGGAAATGGTGGCATCTGGCATCAGTCACAGGAATGAGGGAGGAAGCAGGCAACGACCTAATCTCCAACTGTGACGTATTTAGTTTTCTTCTTACCACCTTCAGAGGAGGACATACTTTACGCTCTCCTCCCTAAAGCTGGTTTTTCCTTTCTTGCCCGTGTTTCCTTGGTTTTAAGTTTTTATGTTATAGTGAGATATTGTGTTTTTGTGTGTGTGTTTTGGCTTTTGATGATACAGTCCCAAAACTCATCTAAGCATTCCTTTAAGCCTCAGAGGAAATGTCCCAGTGTAACAAACTACCCATTTTCATGTTTTCTTGCCTCCTTTGAGACAGATCCCCATTCTACTTGTAGTAGATATAGATCTATTTTGTAATGTAACTAACCCTTGCCCTGAGTGTCAGTCTTGGTCTCCTGAGCCAAGAAGAAGCAGCATAAGCAGAAGTCGGAGGCGCCATCTTAGAAAAGGTTCTCTCCTCCTTCAATGGATGTTTCTTAATCTCCTTGTTCTGCTTCTCCCTTCTCCAGACCTCCTCCTGTTGTTTCTTCCTTGGAAGATTTTACCCCTTCCCATTCTTCCGTTGTCTCATCCATGGAAGATTTGGGAGATGGATCAGGAGATTTTATTCCTCATGCCCCCTTTTTCTCAGGTGGGCCCCCCCCCCCAGGTGGAGGCAGCGCCATCTTGTTCGTCTGTTTCAGGTTCGGGTGCACAGAAGATTTCTGACGTTTGGGCCTCGTTAGACTTATCAGGGGTACCAACCTTAGATGGCCTATTATCCCACATAATATCTACTCGCTTTTCAGTGTCGGCCTTCACCCTGCTGGGTCTCGCACTGTTTACCCTTGTACGATACCATTAGACCTTCCAGCGCATCATCTTGGGTCACCTCCCGTTTCAGCTTCTCGGGTTTCTTGTTCATCCACCATTACAAATCCCGCACCAACGGCTATGCTAGTTCCTGTACAGATTTCGTCTGCTCCTGTGATGTCACAGGTGTCATCGGTTTCTGTAATGATGTCACCTACTACTGCTCCATCCACGGACATTCATTCAGGCTGTGTTTGACAGAGTGACTCGGTCTTTCGAGAGAAGTATGGGCTTATTCTGTAGAAGAGACGACATAGATCTTCCTCTTCTTCTTCGTCATCTTTGTCTTCTGTTTGTGCTTCCCCCCATCAAACATTGGAGGGTTAAAGTCTTCATTGCTGATTCTCACTCCAAGAACCGAAGGACCATCTACATTTCTCTGTTGTCTTCAGACCACGTCCGTGACTCTCCTATACGTTTACGTGTTCCCATCGGTGATGTGCCTCACTCTTCTGCCTCTCGTCTTCAACAGTCTCATCCCGTGAGGAAAGCTACAGTGATTCCGTCTTCCCCAGATCGTCCTATGCAAGTTCAGAGAAAAAGCGACAAAGCTGCGATCAAGAAATCCCGAGTGGTGGATTCTTCTACAGTTCTACCCTCACACGTCCAGAATTCATCACGTCCACGTCTATGTTCTCGCCTACGAACGTTGTTTCCTCATCATTCTCCTTCACGTCCTACTTCTAGGGACGTTCTTTGACATTCTCATTCCCACATCTGTTGTTCCAGAACTCCAGTCAGTCCTCGGCCTTCCAGACGTCCATCTTACCTTCGTTCTAGGTCACATTCGCCCTAGAAAGATTGTGGTTTCCCCGCTGATGCTCGCAGACTTCTACATGTATATAGACCCGGCCATGAAGACAGAAACGGATGTGATAATAGGCGTGGCTTTGTGGATGGAAATGGCTGCTGTTCTACATTAGGTGAGCCGGGCATGCAGACTTGCCATTCTTCTCCTCGACAACATTCCTCATCACGATCTCCAAGGAGAGACCATGCCGACGTGTGTCTTCCCGTGGCCGCGGATGTGACTATAGCCCTTCCAGGCCACAGAATGATGCACGTCTATTGTGCGAGAAGAGAATTTCTGCATCTCAAAAGAGTGATCGAGACACTTCACACCCCACTGCATCAAAAGACGTTCCGTAAAAGTGTTATGGCCTGATGGATCTTATGGCCCAGTGCTAAACCCTTCAGATCCATTGGAAGAGGCAGACAGGGAACCTCATGACCAGGAAGTGGAGGATATGGACAGTCAAGAGTTTTATACTTCCTATGCAGAGGATATTGATCTCATTTGTGAGTTCAGTAGGCTAATCTTTCTAAGAAAACTGTGGCTGCTCCTGTGATTGTCCCTACAGGTATAGAGGCTTTGCTAGGACTGAAGAAGGACTCTAAAACATCTTTTGAGTTACCATGTTCAAGCCATGCAGATTCCGTCCTAAATCAAGTTGGTTCCTTGATTTTGGACTGGGATAACTCTTCTTTCCAGCAGGCCATTCAAGCTGCTTCCTCCTCCACTTCCTTACCATAGAAGGTTTTATGCAACTCCTCTTGCACCTCTTCTCTTCTAAATAGACAAGTCAACCCCAATGTCGTTCGGTTAAAGCTGGAAGTGGCTCTGGATCAGGTTAGGGCAGAAGGTCCTTCTTTTACTTTTCAAGAAAGAGCAACTTTGGAGTTGACTGCCTCTTCTGCCTGCCTTCCAGATTGTCTCTTGGCTTGATTTGTGGTCGATGGCAGGAGCCAGAATTTCCTCTTCTTCATCAAGAAATAGAGCTAAAGTGCATCTTACATCAGGTTGTTACAATCTGGTGCTAAGGCCATTTCGTACCTTACCCACTTGAGTGCTAACCCAATCCATCCCTCCTCCCAGAAGTTTTTTATTTCAGTTTTGGAGAACTGTTGTTCCAGTTCAAAGTCCTTTGCTTCAGAAGTTTCTTATTTCAGGTTTGAGAACTGTTGTTCCAGTTCCTCTAACAACAGCTCCCCAGGTGTTCACAAGAGTTTTCACCTTAGTTTCAACATGGGCTGATGCACAGGGGATTCACCTCCTAAGATATCTCAGTGACTGGCTGGTCTTTGTGAACTCTCAGGAGAAGCTAATTCAAGACAGGGACCATCTTCTCCAATTTTGTCGGGGCTTAGGTGTCGTGATAAATTTGGAAAAGTCCAGTCTTCAGCCAAATCAAAGGATTCTTTACCTGGGAATGGTCATAGACACAGCCTCGTCAAGAGTTTTCCCATCAGACCAAAGGATCGAGAAGCTCAGGAGAGTGGCCAGCTCCTTCTTGTCCGAACAGAAACGACCAGCATGGCAGTGGCAAGTGGTTCTTGGCCTTTCGGCATCACTGGAGAAGCTGGTTCCTCATGGCCATTTACATCTTCAGTCCCTTCAGTGGAGGCTGAAAGAATTCTGGTCCCCAGCAGGGGATTCTCCTTAGCTTCAGGTCCCTCTGTTGACAGAAGTAAGAAGCCACCTTCTGTGGTGGTTGGATGACGAAAACCTGACAATGGGAGTGCCTCTTCATCACCCCCTCCGGAGCTTCTCCTGTTCAGGGACGCCTCTTTCGAGAATTGGGGAGCACATCTAGAAGATCTCCTGACTTCCTAAGTGTGGAGTCCTCGGGAAAGGTGACTTCACAGCAACGTGCTAGAGTTGAAAGCAGCCTTCCTAGCACTTCAGGAGTTTCAGGAAAGGGTCAACTTCACATGATGACAGTTCAATTGCATCAGTAGGCGATCAACAACTCAATGGACGTCAAGGCCAGGTACATTCCAGGCAAGAAGAGTGTATTGGCCGACAAGCTAATATGTCGGGTCTGGCCCTAGGGATGTAGTGGTTTCTGCATCAGGATATACTGGACAGGTTTTTTTCATCTGTGGTGAAGACCAGTGATAGGCCTCTTCACAACAAGATTCAACAGGAAGCTGGAGATCTTATTGTTCAGTAGTTCCAGATTTCTTCGCCGTGGCAGAGGATGCTCTTCGGCATCCCTGGGACAATCTGGAAGTCTATGCTTTCCCCCTTTTGCCTGATCCATCACATCCTGAACAGTGATGATTTCTCAGAATCTCAGGATGACCTTTGTAGCTCCTTTCTGGCCTCTAGCAGAATGATTCCCAGATCTGCTGTCTCTGCTTTCAATGGTTCCGAAAGAGATCCCCTCATGGCACAATCTCCTTCATCAACCTCGTAACGAAATATCATCGATCAGTAGGGCCCCTAGCTCTTCACAGTTGGATACTATCAAGTATTGCCTGTGAGTGAGAGGCTTTTCTCTCAGAGCAGCGACAGAGATGTCTGGCTGCCTCAGATCTTCCTCAGCTGTGTACCAGGGGAAGTGGGCTTTCTACTGTGATTGGTGTCGTCGATGGTGTCTCTTTCCACTCTGTACATGTATTCAACAGATAGCTGATACTTTGATCTCTCTCTGAACAGAAAAACACCTTTCTGTTTCTGCCATTAAGGGCTACAGGGCTGCCTTGGGGTTAGTTCTACATCTGAAAGACATGAACCTAACTTCTTGGGAAATCTCTGTGCTGCTTAAAAGGTTTGAAGTCTTGTTCTCCAAGAGAACTTAAACCACCTACTTGGGATCTGACTCAGGTGTTAAGTAGTAAACCCCCCCGGATTCGCATTTGCACAATTTGCGGACTCAGTGGTTCGTGGAATTTTCGGTGGAACCTTTGCAGGCTGTGATTCACGGAATTTTCTGCAGAACCTATCTATAAATTATTCGGGGGAAAACCCACTCATTTGCGTATTTTTCCTAGAGCAGTATTCTGCATTTTCATATTTTCGTGACTAAGTACTGTACTGTATCTACATAAACATTTTATGAAAAAATAATGATTTACAGTACTAATTTTCAAATATTAATATTATTAAGTTTAATAGGATTAAATAATAATGTTAAATAAAAATAATCTCTCTCTCTCTCTCTCTCTCTCTCTCTCTCTCTCTCTCTCTCTCTCTCTCTCTCTCTCTCTCTCTCTCTCTCTCTCTCTCTCTCTCTCTGAGATGAGAGAATTTTTATGCATATGTAATATGTATGTTTATTTGTTTTATATGATATTAATTTATATATGATAAATATTAATATTTATGTACTAAACACAGCAAATTATCAATTCATTAAAGAAAATATACACACACACACACACAGTGGCCGTGGAAACTCTTGCCGGAGTAGTGATTTCTTGTATGTAAAAAGCTTTCACCTATCTTTAAGCATAGGTAGAAAAAACTATAATAAATTAAGACATGAAATTTTATTGCTGTACTCACCAATTACATCTTCATATTTTGTAACATTATATTTATTTTTCTTACACTTTTGGGGCGGATAGGAAGTGGATGAAATCAGCATCTCACAGAGATCAGTGTTTAGTGATTCCCATGCAACTTTGATGGTATCACTAGATACTTTATTTATAAGGGGCAAGGTTATTTTTCGTTATACGAAGTGTTTTTAAGTCGAAATACAGCTAAAATATGTATCGTTGTGAAATTAATTTATCTATTATTTTCATTAGTAGATGACGATGGCCGTTTGGGGACGTTTGTTTTGTGTAAAAAAAATTCAAGATTCCGTTCGCTATTTTCACTTGAATTCTTCATAATACGAGCTTTATGTATTTATCGTTTATTGGCGTAAAAATAACAGTAATGTGTTCTTTCATGCCCAGTAGTCTTGATTAAAATACTTTCTCTCCCATTTTAATTGCGATTGAGTTTCATCCATGTTGCTGATGCACGATAATTTAAAGTATAGTCATTAGTAACTTGAACATTGTTTTTTCAGCTTCAGCTTCTACTTGCAGCTTAAATTTAGCTGTATGTTTCCTTGCCGATCTTTTATTCATACTGAATAAGGGTATAGTGAAAAAATATATCAGTCCTAATCTAGTAAATGTCATTTGTGCTATAACGTACAGTAATTGTTTAGTACCGCACAATGGTTGAAATACCAGGTAAATGGCTGTTGTTATCCCATTCGGTTATAAGCAAAACAACAGTTTTTTGGTCGGTTGTTTATGGCTGTACGCATTTACGCAAGAGTATAATTTTACTAACAATACTTTTATCATTCTCTTTTACTTTTTTAACTAGAAGATGAGGTAAAGAGATGGAGGAAAAGCTGTCTACTGTAATTTGGTCTCTCTCACTGCCTGATTATGCTGCTGCCTGTGCCCGTGCGAAGTTTAAAAATATTTTACAAATAATATTGTGGTATCGGTATTAATTGCATACCCCGTTGCAAAATCGAATTATCGTTAGGTGAATTATCGTAACTCGAGCATTACCTGAGTATTTTAAGTTTTATCACAAAAAGTTCATTTAGTCATGAAAATGAGAAGAAAATACAGTATTCAGTGAAAAACACCGCGAATAGGCTAATTTTCCGCAAATAATGGGTAGATATGTTCCAAAGATAAATCTGTGAATACGTGAGTCCGCGAATCGTGAGAACACGAATCTGGGGGTTTACTGTATTGGTTTATATCATCATCGCAATACGTGTAAAAAACTGTTCCTCTGCCATTTGCATTCGATAATGTTAATTTTCTAAGGATCAGCTGATTGAACCTACTAGTAAAAGAATTAGGAAAAAAATTTTTAATTGCTAAAAGAGGTTAATATATTACTGGAATTATTTTTATTGTGCATAAATGTATAGCGGGTAATATACAGGTAAACTAAAATATTTTATGTTAAAAGTAAAATCCCTCAAAATTGCAAAACAGCTCTTTCCCAGTTCGTTTGTTTACATCATACTTGATATTTATTTCAGTTCTTTGGTAAGTGGTTGTTAATTATAAGAGAAGGTTATGAAAATGAAATTCGTTCAGTAAGTACAGACTTTTCATTTTTTACTTTCATTTACAGTATTTAACAAGAAGATGGGATTAATGAGGAAAAGAAGTTATACGACATATGTACTGTACATGATGAAATCATGTTTAGGGGACGAAATTTTAAGGGTCACATGAGAAATCAAATGATACATGAATATATACATTATATTTCTCTTGTTTTACTCATTTTCCCTTACATGCAAACTGTTTTTGTTTAAAATACCTGTTAAAATATTCAGTACATATGACATCTCTCAATGTCAACAGCTCTTTTTTATCTTTTTTTGCTTTGCTACAGTACAGTTAATGTCCTTTTTTTTTTTTTTTTGCTTAGTTACAGTACAGTAGTGTACATATCCGTTAAATGTGGAAAAATCAAGCTCTAGCACGTTCACCAATGCCATTGTATTCATCAATGCCAGTGTATGAGAATGAATGTGTGAGTATGTACGTAATTTACACACGATTGTGTTCTTTTAGATTGTAAAAATAAAAAATGAAAGAATACAGTGAAAATATATATGAGAATAGCACAAAACATTAATAAGTAAACAATGTGCTGAAGTTTCTTCGGTGCAACTGAGTTTTCTTTACAGTGTATAATGCTGTATAAAGCTATCAGCTACCACCAGCCAACACTCAGTTGCTCCCCAGATGCAGTCAAGTGAGAATGCATTGCACGCCTCAGGAAAGCACTGCCAAATGCATGATCCATGACTAAACTTAACCTTAAATAAAAGAAAAACTACTGAGGCTAGAGGGTTGCAATTTGGTATGTTTGATGATTGGAGGGTGGATGATCAACATACCAATTTGCAGCCCTCTAGCCTCAGTATTTTTAAGATCTGAGGGCAAAGACAAAGGGAGCGGACAGACACACCAAGCTGTCACAATAAGTTTTCTTTTACAGAAAACTGAAAAGGGAAGGAGTGCATGTGTTTTAGGCTTCAGTTTAAGTGATCCCTAAGTTACTGCTTTCTCTCTCTCTCTCTCTCTCTATACCACCTTTATGCTAGACATATTTCATTAAAAGTTGCAGTGCAATACAGTACATAACCTTTGATAAAATTGCATTTTTTAAAAGTAAAATGCATTTTTCCTAACATACAAACCCGAGGTCCTTTACTTATATGGGGGTTACTTTCGGCAAAGCTGAACTGGCTGCTAAAGACTTAACAAGGCAGTGCTGTGGTATAACTACCGGCCAGGTAGTTGAGTGGTTGCAGTGGGGGACCCACGCTACCACCCTCCTGGCGTCACGCATTCACTTTACTTTCTGGCCTAGGGCAGATTGTGGGGAGGCTGAGGTAGGTAACCTGAGTAAAGGACCTCGGGTTTGTATGTTAGGAAAAATGCATTTTACTTTTAAAAAATGCGATTTGTTCCTACACAAATACAAATCCTTGGTCCTTTACTTATATGGGGACTCAGGATTTGGTGGGAGGAATCTGAGTGTAGGTCTCTGAACGACTGGAAGTTCAACCACACCTTATGTTCTCCTGGGGTAAGAGCCAGGAGGACAAAGCCACCGGACCGTGATCACTGTTATGAGAACTGGAGTGTCACGAACCAGTCTACTAGACTGCCCCTGCTGCGATGAAGTTATGGTAGGTAAGCGAACACACAGCAAGTTGAAAGACAGAGAGAACTTTCCTCAGCCACAGAAGAGGTGACCTGAGGATGTCGGGGACTAAGGACCAAAATGAAGAATGGGTTTGGTGATTAGCCCGCAACCCCTTCCCCACCTTGTCGGGGAAAGAGGGGACATTACATCTAATGTGTACCTGAAAGGAAACAAAGATTAGGATACTCAAGACATGAAACTCACCTGCGTCTGACATCTGGTTCAGCTTGTACGGCCCAAACTCTCTGCCCGAAGGAAAAAAAGTCGGATGACAGGAAGGAAGAGAGAGCCAGTCACTCACCTTTCACGCCCAATCATGCACATACAACAGACAAGACACAACACTGTCCTGTACAGGAGCTGGATAAATTACACAACTTGTTGAACAGCCACCACTGGCCCTAAGGAGAAGGTATCCAAGGACCTATGAGTAACATCCCGGAGGTAAAAAGAGGTGAGTGTGGTCTGGCGTGACCACATCCCCACTCTCAGTACCTGCTGAACCAACAGGTTCTTCTTGAATGCCAAAGCAGGCGCAATCCCTCTGATTTCATGAGCGCGGGGACGTAGAGCGCTGGTGTTGTCTTCTCCAGCTGCTGCGTACGCCGCCTTGATAACCTCACGCAGCCGGAAGGAGACCGTATTCTTGGACACCTTCTTAGGGATCCCAGTGCTAACAAAGAGTCGTCGACACTCAGGCCTGAAACGCCGAGTTCTCTTCAGGTAGCACCGTAGCACCTGTACAGGACAGAGCAGCATCTCAACAGGGTCATTATTAACGAAGTCATCCAGGGATGGGACCGTGAAAGACTCAAATCGAGCGTCAGGGACCGCTGGATTTTGTCTCTTCGCTACGAACTCCGGGACGAACTCGAGCGTCACCGATGCCCACCCCCTGAGTGTTTAACTGCAAAAGAAAGTCCCTGTAGTTGAAAATGCGATCCTCAACAATGAGAAGGCCCAGTTGTCGAGCCAGGAGATCGCCTGGAGAGCAGACAGAGCTGTCCCCTCCAAGGCATTCAGCTCAGCTTGTGTGAGAAGCGCAGCCTCCCCAGTCAGCTGAGCTGAAGTGGCACCAGGAGCTAGATGAGTTAGGCCCGGTTCCACTACCTTCTGCTGTAGTGCTCCCTCCGAGGGCACGCAGTATCTCTTCTGTCTCGGGAGAGGGGGAGGTAACAGCTTGGTGGAGCGAGCTGAGTGAAGAGAAGACGCTGGTCCGGAGACCAAGTCGTTCACCTTCTTGAGGACTCTATCCACCAAGGGAGACCACGGTAGTCCAAGGGAGGGTTTCGACTCCTTCCTGGAAGCATAAAACTCCTCCAACCTGGACAACCGCTCTACCAAGGGAGTCAGAAGTGGTTCCTCCAGACTGTTGTGTGGATGCTTGTATATAAATCACGGTGATGTGATAAAAATTCATACATACTCACACACACACCTTCAATTTGGTTGGTGGCTTGAGACAAGTTATAAATAGCACTCTTGTTACCAGATCTACAAATTTGCATTTTAAATATTTTTATGTAACTAGAGATGAAATATGAATAGTGATAAAATATTCTTTTGTTATTATGTGTGATAATCATATTTAGAGTCAGCTAAACTTGTAATGAAAGGGTACTATAGAATAAATCAAGCAAAAAAAAAAAAAGTTGTCACGCAATACTGTGCTAAGAAACATACACAAACGCGCACACACACAGTGTGCGAAAGAAGTACTGTAGAGATAGAGTTAGTTTTTGCAGTTGTAACTGGGTTAAAAGCATGATGTCACTTAACACGTCATGAAACATTACTTATAGCTTTTTATTGGCTGATATGGATACGTCATCAGTTTGATAGTGTATGGTAAGAGGTGTTTTTTGTAAGCTTTCTTGTCATTGGCGGAAACATAAGTCATTGTAGTTTTTTGTTTTGTAACGGCTGTTAGACACAATGTCGTGAACATTTTGAACGCTAATTGGCTACATCTGGAAAGTAACAGTGCATTCACTGACAGTTTGTATGAACTGTTGTGATGCTATTTCCTGAGCACATGGCTTTTATTGCAGTGCTTGCAGTATTGCAGGTCCTGCTTGTGTTGTGTGGGGTGCTGTGCATTGGAAGGTGTTGATCCTTCAACAGAAACTGAATTATTGGGAGCATGGAGCATGGTTGGTTAGGTCACGTATCATGGAGTATGGCATTACTCAGTTAACCTTGCACAATATCAAGGCTTCCCTGGACAAGCTGAGGAAGTATGCAAGGAATTTTGGTAGAAAATGGCCTGGAGTCAAGCCCTCAAGATCATGGCAAAAGGCCGTTATGAGGACATTGAGGAGTTGATTTTGATGTGGTTTCATCTGCAGCTGTGGCTACGAAATTTGCAGGTTTTTATAAGGTTGCGGACTTTGAGGCATCCAGAGGTTGGCTGTTTCGATTTAAGATTCAACATGGGGTTTCAAATGAGAAAACTGTTGGTGAAGCTTTGGATGCTCTCAAGGGGGAAACAGCAATTTTAGCTGATGGAAATGCCTTTTGTTGATATTGACTTGCCAGGTTCATCCAGTGAGGACTTTGTCTGTTTAGAGCCTCTTTATGTCCAGGACCCTCTAGACATCAAGGAGGCACAAAATGATGATGGTCACAGCAGTGCCGATGCAACAACAACCATGTAGCCAAAGAAGAACACATCTTCCAAGACTGATGACACAGTTGAGCTGGCGGAGGGGAAGGTGGTGGGCTTTTAAACCACAAATTTTCCAGTTTTTAGGGCAGATGAAAAATATTGTGTATCCTCCCATATTGCATGTCATGTACAAGAGAAAAGAAGAGGTCTGCTCATTTTTGTTTCTAAGTGTATTTATAGGGTTCATTTTGGTACCGATATGGGAAAATAGGATAGATAGTTGGTTTTTGCATTAAGTTTTTAGTTTAGTGTGATGGTTGTTGTTTATAAGCATATTAAGTGTTTACTGTTATGCTGTATTGACAAGGTGAAGTGAGGAAGGGTACGGAGTTGCCCTTGAACACTAGTAGATTTTTTTTACTTGCCCGTATATGGATTTCTCTCTTATTCAACAGGCCTTTGGCTCTCTTAATCTGGGTAATCAAGAGATTGCTGTAATTCTATGGATGGTTTACTCTTAACGTCATAACTAGTATTTTGCTTTTGTAAAATATTTATTATAATTTATAATGCTTTTTTTTCCAGAATGCCAGTTTAAGCAATGGTGCTGATGAAGGACAAGCTCCAAATGTTGAGGCTGCTCTCAATATGTCAGCTAATGAAGCTCAAAAACTGGCAAGTCAGCCTCGCAAATCTACAATAGGGCAACGGAAACCAGCTTCCAAAGTGAGTTTGTATTGTGATGGTATTAAAATTTTTTACCTTTAGATATTTTTATTTTGAGTTTTGTTTGAATGTCATTTATGACGTAAAGTTTTAATTTATTTGTACAGTAATACAAACCAACGCCTTACATAAAGGAGAACCTTTCAGCGTGAGCTGAAAACCAGTCCAAACTTGGTAACAAGGTGATTAACTGGGTTGTTAACAGATGGAGATGGGGGGTGAGTGGGAAAGTATCTCTCACTCACTGTCCAAGGCGCTCACCTTTTTTTTGGCTGCAGTAGAGAACAGATGTGCTACTGTTTGATGTCTTGACTGCCAGTTGAGAACTTGTAATTTGGATGAGTATTTTCATGTCACTTTTGTTTAATTATATTTGTTGCCTTGCTTTCATGTGTTTCTTAAGGAATAAAACTTAAAGGTGTCTTTACCAAGACACGGCTGACTGTGTGGGCTGTTATGTCTCTGGTAATGACTTCATTAATCTAATAATTTCTTGCAGTGGAATATCCTGTTATATACTTCCAGCTAAAATGTTGTGTGAGATTTAGCAGCTTCTGGTGAAGTGTTCATCAGAAGCTGTCATTCAGTGACTTGTGAACTAAGAGTACAGTATTGGCTTTCCAGGAAGCCATAAGACTTATTCGTTAAGGCAGTTCCAGCAGGAGTTTGGTCTACGGAGGATTAGATAGACATGCTGTTGTGGTGTTCCTAATTTAATCTGGCAGAGGAAGAAGGCTTTCAATATCTCCTGAGTGAGTTACTGATGGATATGGTGGTCTTGGCATTATTGATTGCTACATTGGGAGAGGGTTTTCAGGTTTCAGTCATTCCTTGTTCAATAATCAACAATGGTAAACGGTATCCTCAGGGTAATAATGGTTTCTAAAAACAACGGTGTACCCTAACGTCGTAACCACAGATTCTCGAGAACGATCATCGCCACACTGCTGAACTATCTCCGATATCCTCTACCGTATGGTCACAGCAGTGCTGATGCAACAACAACCATGTTGCCAAAGAAGAACACATCTTCCAAAACTGATGACCAGGGTTCAGTCACCACCATCCTCAGAACTGAATTGACCTACTCATCACAACAGTATCCATCCACGTCATCACTGCAGAACCTCGAGGACGACCATCGCCACACTGCTGAGACATCACCGATCCTCCATTGTACAACTCCCATGGTGCTGATGGGACAACAGTGCTTGTTGCCATTGAAGAACATGTCTTCTTTTCCGATGATCAGTGTTCAGTCATTACCATCCTCAGGTAATAACAATTACCAACCGCAAGGCAATATTTCAAAAGTTGCTGCTACTTCCATTCCCGACTTGAGGTTGGTCGAGAAGCAATTAATTCGCTTTCCAAATCCTGACCGTCTATGATGAAAAATGAGAGACAAACTTCACCTTGCCTCTGCAAACGACACACAGGAGGGCCGTTAGACATTTGAAACGAGGTCATTTCAATTTAATTACTTCGAACAACTGGAGTACCTTACAACACATAACCAATATACATCTTTTCCATGGATCTTTTAACAAGTTATGCTTTCCTTCACAGTATCCAGTAATATTGTATGTATTCGCATATTACTAATTGTATTATAAAATACAAACATAGCGATCATGCTTGATTTGCATTGTTTAGGTTTTCGTGAACGTGGACAACGATACCCTCCAGGAATTATTGTGTTGGCATCAATTCAACTTCCATTGAAAGATAACCATGGGGGAAGGTTTTGTCCCATTTGCCATACACGTTAAAGCAACAGTAAAATTGTTCTTTCATGCCCAGTAGTTTTGATTAAAATACTTTTCTCTCCAATATTGAAGAGTTTCATTCATGTTGCCCATGCACAATAATTTATAGTCATTAGTGCTTGAACATTGTTTTATCAGCTTCAGCTACAACTTGCAACTTAAATTTAGCCATATATTTCCTTACGATCTTTTCTCCATGGCAAATAAGGGTATAATGTAAAATATATATTAGTCCTATTCTACTTTGTCATTTGTAACATAACTACAGTAATTGTTTACTATTATATGATGGTTGAATTGCAAGCAGAACAACTGTTGTTATCCAATTCGGTTGTTCATAGCCACGGCCAAGACTGTGTTCATAGCAAAACAATTGTTTCACATTCGGTTGTTTATGGCTGTACTCATTTACTCAACGAGTATAAACTAACTAACGATACTTTTTTCATTCGCTCTTACTCTTTCAATGTATTTAACTGGAAGATGGGATAAAGAGATGGAGTAAAAGAGGTTAGTCCATAGTAATCTGGTCTCAAAAAACGAACTCACATGATATACAAGATACGTGATAAAATCATTTTTATGGGTGAAAATTTGGGGGTTGCACAATGCGCAAGATCGCGCTTTAACGAGTATGTAAGGTAAACGAAATATCAAAGTCAATTCTATATGTTTTTCCTACACACGTCACCTAAAAAAGCAAAACCATTGTTTTGTTTACGTTTCATCGCCAGTCAGAAGCAACCCCTAACAACAATAAGTTTAAGTATAATAATTATTGCACATAATCATCATTCTTACGACTGAATTGTTCTAAACAGTTACAAACCGCCTGAATTTTTAATGAAAAATGAATATTATGTTATCCGAAATGTTATTACTACAGTAATTACACTACATTACTGAAAGATAAAGGTTGCTGTGAGCGCAACCATAACTCGATATTTACATTTTGTCAGCTGGCTGGGCTCGCATAGATCAAAGTTGATTTCATTGATATGGAATTATTCCTTGAATAGGCTATTTATTATGAAGATATGCCAATAATATATAAGGTAAAAATGGTTTTATTACCTTTATTATCACTTTATTTCATACTGTGAATCTTTTCATGTATGTCGGTGGTTATCGCACCAAGGCCAAGGCTAGCCTACCGATAAACATTACTTAGAATTCAAGGATTGGTTTTTAGAATGGTAGTATAGGACAGCCCGCAATTTTTAGGGGTGAATTTTATGATTTAAATGTTGTTTTGTACACGAAATATGTGGTATTTCTTTTTTTTTTAAGGATAATGTATTAAGCTACCTTTTAAATGAAATTACAGTAACTTTAATTTCATTTAAAAGTTAGTTTAATACCTTGGGAGCATGATTAGGGTTATATTTAGCATTTAAACTGTTGAAATAAGCATTTTTTAGCATATTTAGAGACCATGCCAAACTTACGCGGAAATTCGCAAGGGGGGTCTGGAACCTAACCTCGTAAGCTCGGGGTATGACACTATATCTGTCATCTTCCGTAACTTCTTTCAAATGAACACTGTATTCATTGGAAGCTTGAATTGCTGTAGGCTTATTCCATATGTAAGGGGGTTAATCTTCTGAATAATAAGAAAAATAATTAAGTTCACTGCAATAATATTTTTGGTGTTGGAGGCCATTTCTATGACTTTCCTTTGTACTGCTTGGTAATTTAACTTCGGTTATCGCACTAATATTCTGTCCTGTGTCTAGCATCTTGGCTAGTATGAAATGACAATTGGGGAGGTGATTGGGGTCAAAGGTAGAGTTTTTCTCCCTGGCACTTCTAAGCATTGTTCCATAGGGCAAACTTAGTTCTTGGTAAGAGAGGCAATTTGTTCTCTCTCCTTTTCTGGAAACAAGATTTGCTCATGAGTTGCTTCTTGCTTCAGAATTGTTTGGTGTTGGGCAGACATGAACCCCATTCTTCTTCCTTGAGTAAAATGGAAGGCTACTCTTTTTACTCTCTCTCTCTGGCGGTGCCAGGTTTCGACTAGAGGAAAGAAGTTTTGGGGGGGTGAGCCAGAAGTGGCTATCCTTCTTCACTGCTGCCACAATGATGAAGTGTAACCTCTTTCCTGCAGTGGCTGGTGAAGGGAGCAGAACCATTTTCTTGGGAGTTCTTTGGAACAGCTGGAGGCTTCTTCTTTAGAACATAGTCCTCCAGATTTGTATGTGTCTGTCTTGCTGGAATGGGTGGGATAGATTAGGATAAAAGTGCCATTTGAAGTCATAAAAAACTGGTTTCCTGGTCTAATGGTTGAGTTCTGTGTTAGGGAACACAACCAGGGGTTAGAGGCTAATGTTTGATGTCTAATTGAGTTTGTGTTACCAACCAGTTTTTAATAATCATTTTGATGGACATGGCTCAGGTACCTATCAAAGAGAGAGGGAACTTCTTACTTAATGAAAACTTATGGGAAAGGACTTTCAAGTACCCATTCTTCATAATTCTCAGAAGTACCCCAACTTTGTCATAGGTAGAAATATTACATAATTTCTGCCTTTAGTTTGGCTTAGGCTCTTTTAAGGGTGTTCGCTTATCATGATGACTTTAAGTTACGCGGCTGATGGACTTTCCACATATTTGTCACAAAGAGATTTATGATCAATTAAGTGAAGTTAATCTTGTCCGAAAGCATTATTTATAAATAAAGCACCTGAGCATATTGACACTCAGCAGTGGAGAGTGCTTTTTATAGATGGCTTTTTGTATTTATGAGCTTTGGGAAGTATTGTGGTTCTTGTGGTAGGAACAACTCTCTCAGCTTCTGCAGGTGGCCTTAGGTCTTCTGTCACCATGAGGTGTTTTTTTTGCTTGTACAAACCTTTCACATTCATTTCTGTATCTGATACAGCATTGAAGTGCCAATTCAGACTTCTTGCTGCTTTGCTTTTTTTTAAAGCAAATTTTAATGATGCTTTTGCTTTTCTTTGGTGGCTGAAACCTTTGTAAGGGTTTCCTTACTTTCTGCCCTCAGTATTGTTTGGTTTTGGAAGTGCGAAAGGGAGGTGGGGAACACCTAGGATGAGTTTTATCATGCTCTGTGCCTTTTGGGTACATCTCATCTGCACCATTCTCACTGAGTTTGCAGCTTGTTTAACATTGCAGTTTTTGGAATAATTAAAAATGTCTGGTGGATGATCGGTTACACCTCTGCACCACTGTTATAACTTCTGTTTCAAGTAAAAGTGTGCAGTGCCTCATACTTCATTTATCCTTTATGAGTGCAGATGCTGAAGTGGACAGTTTTCTACCATTGGTTTGTTTGCACCCAATTGCTACCATTGGGTTGTTTGCATTGGGGAGTAGAGGCCTTTTGGTCCCTGCTCTCTTGAATAGCAAAGAAGTTTGAGTATTTGAGTTTCCTTACTTGATGGAGAAAGGCTAGGATTGCTGAGAACTTCAGATATTTCCTTTCATTTTTGATCTTGGAGCAGAGATAGAATTAAGGAATGTGTCAGGGTGGCACCCCTTGTAATATGTGTTACCACAGTGACCTTATAGTTAAAGGGATTTACTTTAAATTTTTATCTCATTACACAATTAACATTCAAAATTCCGGTTGGGAAACTACAAAAGTCACCCTCTAAGCTTATAAATTTTACAGTTGAATAAAAAACTATCATTATTCATAAATAATATACATTAAAAAAAGCTTGCAGCCAAAAACACTTTTCCTAATGATAGATAAAGATTTATAGTTATAGTACAGGCTCTGACATTCCATTGAATGTTGTTCAGTCTTGATTGAGATGTAGACTTTCTCTCTTTGGAAGTATAAGTTTTGAGAAAACAAGAAAAAAATATTTATTTTATAATAAGTATGAAACATTGAAATGTAGAAAGCTGAGTTTTGAAGTAAAAGTATTTTTTCATATAAGATATCCCCAGATGATTACAAAGTAATCTGATGAGAAGAAATGTGCTTCCAGACATTTCTCCAATAGTCTCTGCCATTTGTTACAGGTTCCTTTTGTCTTTTCCATAATCTTAAAGCACACAGTTTTTTATATCTTTCTCTTATAATACTTCTCGTCTTCTTTGCTCCCATTATGACTACTCAGAAAAGAACTAAAAAAGTGGCGACAACTCGTGAAATATTGCACTCTGTATCACTACTAATGATGCAAAATGGGTCTGTGATATATACTGACATATTTTTATATTTGTGAAAAGATACCCTACAAAGACATCCTGAGGAAATATAACATAATTCATTCTATTTTTACCATTTGTCAAGAAAAAACTAGATTTGTAAAATATTGCACTAATGAGCAAACATGTTGAGTTACATGTCTTGGTTATTGAACTGTAAAAATAAGTAAAAAAATGCAAAGCGTTATTTGCAAATTAGTTGGTGTGACACAATGTGATGAGTGCAGAAAAAATATGAAAATTGTCTGATTTTTTATTTTCTGAGAATGTTTCCATCAAAGAAAACAGTGAATATTTTAGTAGGTAAACAAAGTATATTAACCCTTTCATTTATGACCCTTATAAGCAATTACATCTGTGGGAAGTGGCAGTGACTCAAGTGGTAGGCATAAAAATGTTCATAACTTATTTGTTCAAGGACTCAAAGGTAGACTGCTCTGTTTTGTTTCATTTCACACATGAAAGATTATACAATGGCATAAAAAGTTCCTCAAAACAATAAGTAGAAATTATGAGGTACAAGAAAATATTGCACTTTCCCACAAAAACAATTGACCCAAAATAAATTATATGTGATAAAGTCTTTCTTTTTTATCCATAGCACTCCCAGATAAATTACCTAATAAGTGCAGTGCAAAAATTTGTAATTATATCAAGAAAAATATGTAAACACGAATGACAAAGTAGCGTCACATTTTCCGTAAGAAAAGCAATGCTGTACACACCAAAACTTTCTCTACCTTTTTTTGTTCAAAGGCACGTAGCTCTGACAATATTAAAAGTTAGAATGCTCAGTTTTGTTTTATTTTGCAGCTAAATGATTTCTCTGTATATATTAATAGCAAGAAAAAGAAAAAATTAGTTTTCTGTAAAAGATCTCTCTCTCTCTCTCTCTCTCTCTCTCTCTCTCTCTCTCTCTCTCTCTCTCTCTCTCTCTCTCTCTCTCTCTCTCTCTCTCTCTCTCTCTCTCTCTCTCTCTGCTATATACTGTATATTTTTGTTTTTCTCTCTCTCTCTCTCTCTCTCTCTCTCTCTCTCTCTCTCTCTCTCTCTCTCTCTCTCTCTCTCTCTCTCTGTGCTTTATGTATATTTTTTTATGTTTCCGCACATCATTGAAATGCGAAGGACTTAAATTTGGATGACTTCTATGTCAGCCATTGGTAACCGAAAGGGTTAACCATTTCCAACAAAACTGGATTAGATTATATAAAAATTGTGCAACAATTTGTCACTTACAGGGTGATAAAAGTGATAAAAAGATCATCTATAAAACCAGCTGAAAGTTTTTTTTTTAACAGTAACACGAATTGTTTATTTTAGATGTCAAACAGCCCCATACTGTCAATAAATTTTTATAATCCCCAGAAATTTCTCAGTCAGCACACCCTTAAGTATCACCTTTAGAACACTTTGTTGCTCTTTTTCCCTAACTTCTTTAAGTAGGGGTAAGCAAAGTGCTTCTCATTCCCTCTTCTTCACTAGGCTCAGAGCTTATGCTCAGCACATAGCAGATTTTCCCTTTTACCTTTAGCCGAGTCAGGTCCTTTTCAGTGCGAGGTAAAGGCTAGGGTTTGCCTTTACAGTCTTTTATGTGATTGGGTTAAACCTCTCCTCTTCAGTGAAGATGTCTATACTTTGTGCTGCACAGTCTCCATCTCTTGGGAACATCGATCCCGAGTGATTTATGTTCTTATTACTTTCAGCATTGTAAAAGTTTCTTTCAAGACACTGTTCTGCTGTTGGACAGTCTTAACACTTACAGTTCTTTACTGGCTTGGTGTATAATTGGGGAAGGTTGCGTGCCATATCGCATTCAGCTTTTTGTAGGGTGGGATCGTTGTCATTCTATTGTTCCTCAGTAGGAATGGTAACTCAAGACTTTTTTATTTTTCTGATGAGAGGTTAAGAGTTTCCTCAATTCTTCCCTCCAAATCTAAGGTGGAGATACAGATGAGATACTACTATGCCTGCCTGCCTTTTTTAGTACTATTTGAAATTATCCTTTTCTGGAGTTTGGAGTGTTTTCCTCTTTAATTAGTACCAATTAGAACTGGAGAGAGTTGTCTAGGAACTGATTCTTTTGGCTTTGTATGGGTTCATCGGACTGTCACCACCTCTGAAGAGGAGGTTGGTTCCTTTACTGTGGGAGGGATCTCACAGTCAAGGGTATTAGTCATCTCTAACTGGTCAGTTGAACTTTTCAGATTTCTAGGTAATGAACACTTTTCTCTGGGATTATGATGACTGTCCAACAAGTTATGTACTCACCTGGGCTCCATGGGACAGGATCTGTACCTTGTTTGATGTACCTAAGCCTGGTGTAATTCTGGTGATGGAAGTAGAATGACTGGACTTTGTTCCATCCTTATTCCCTCCTTTGAGAGTAACATCTGGAACAGAGTATGCACTGGGGTCAGGCAGGGCACAAACGATTGCACATGAGGAATCCTCTCCTGATCAATGTTGTTCTTATAACAAGGGGGAGAGAGGACTAGGTAAGTTCAGTCCGTCACCCAATTTTGGGTTTTACCAGGATCAAACTAGCTTCTAACATAAGGTCTCCTGTGGGAGATGTCAAGGGTCTCCAAATGGTTCCTTACTTGAGTAACCCATTCTCACTTAGAAGGGGCACTCAGGCTCATGGCCCTACTACTCTGGCCAATTATTCTGCCAGACTGGAAGGGGTTCAGGAGTCATGACCTCTCTTGTTTGCAAGGCAGTGGGGTTATAGCAATTCTGTAAGACTCCTATATAAAAGGTGGTGGTTTGTATTCACCTAGGAACAAAACAACAAATTTTGCATACAGTAATGTATATTTTTCCTAGTTATACAAACTAGAGCCTTCAATATGTGGCCCCACCTCAACTGCCATGCTCTGCTGTGCTCAGTCCCTGCAGCTGAAGGAAAAGTGAGTGCAGTGGTTGGTGGGTGAGGGATGTGAGTGCAGTGGTTGGTGGGTGAGGGATGTGAGTGCAGTGGTTGGTGGATGAGGGATACTCCCCCCTCACCCCCTGTTAATCACCTTGTTACCAAATTTTGACTGGTTTCCAGATCTTGCTAAAAGATGCTCCTATATAAAAGGCTTTGGTTTGTATACCTAGGAGAAATACAAATTGTTACTCTTAATTTATTTTTTGTCATAAATTTGTCCATTGTCAAAAAACTGCTCTTTTTTTATGGCGTTTGAAGATTGCTGAAAAAATCGCCTCCTTTGTGTAAGGAGTATTTTTTAATTTTGAGTTCAATCCATATTTAAAATAAGTTACTCTTATCACTTTTAAATAGTCACTTATCATGGTTTTACAGTCTAATTTGATTATTTTATATATGTCCAGGTAGAAAGCTGTGGTTCTACTCTAAAGGTAGTTCGTTCTTGGATACTGCATGTTGGGATTTGTTTTGGAGTGTGACACTGTGAAAGTCTTCCATATAATGCATATTTCAGAGTCAGTGTCAAATTATACACCTGTGAGCTGGTTAACTTAGTTCTGTTAATTCAGCTGGCTTCATTTTATAGTCTGTCTCTGACATTAAAATGTTTTATATATTTTTTTACTTTTGTAATTTTTTTTTTGTCATTTAAATTGTTGTTCTCAAATATCTATAACCAGTTGAATGTAGATATCATAAGCAGTCATGAATTCAACAAACTGATAGAAACTCCCAGTAAATTTTGAAATATTAATGAACAGTAAATACTGTATATGTTATCACTTGTGAAGATTTTTTATTTAGAGAACAGAGGACTTTATAGTGTGAGGTTTGAACATTTGGGACTGTAGTTTCTATCGGAGGAGTTAGTATAGTAAAGGCATTTATCAATTTTAGTATGTACAGCTACATTACCACTTTATTTAATTCACCATTATATGTTTTGCATTTCATAAACGTACCATTCCGGAATATAAAAGATGATCTGGTGGCTGGCAGGCAGCACAGTGTATGTGCATCAATGAGCCCTATGTTCTAGTACTTAAGAATTTCAATTTCTTGGTGTCCTTGCTGCCAGCAAGCTATTCCTAGACTAAACAAATTTTAGCATAATTTTAGTTCTTTCCCATGTTTTCACACAAGTTTTTATTATTCCCACTCATTTGCTTGAAGATTTGTAACTAATTTTAGTGATGATTATCAAGACTTGTCACCTGTATGTTTTTGTGATGCTGTTGATTATTATGTTATCAGCTAGATAAGAGTTTTCCACCTTTTAACTTCTTTTAACTTCTTAGTGACCTTTACCTGGTCTAATAACGTGAGTAGTAGTATTGTTTTAATATTATGAGCCACGCGAGCAACCCAGGTTGGAAGAACAGAATGCCATAAGACCAAGGCCCCCAGTTAGGAAAGCAGCTCAGTACAGAAATAGAAATTGAGAAGAAAAACAAAGAATATAAGAACAACTACTATTACAGCAAATACCATGAGTAGCAGTATTATTGTTATTACTACAAGCCAAGCTTGCAACCCAAGTTGGAAGAGCAGAATGCCATAAGGCTAAGGCCTCCAATTGGAAAAGCAGCCTTGTAAAGAAATAGATATTGAGAGGTAAAAAATGAATTATTAGGAAGAGACAATTAAGAAAACAAAGAACATAAGTAACAACAACTATTATAGCAAAGTAAAAGAAATAAACAATAATAATAAGATATGAAGTGAAAGTCATGTCAGCCTACTCAACATAAAAACATTTGCATCAAGTTTGAACTTTTAAAGATTTGACAATTCGCTTGCAGGATTAGGAAGATTAGTCCACAGTGTGGTCACAGCAAGAACAAAATTTCTAGAAAACTGGGGAACTGAATTCACTCTGGAAAAGGCAAGCCTTGCAGAATTAGAATTAACTGTATATCTAGATTTGAACGGAAAGAAAAATCAAAATTATGAAGTATTGTATGCAGCATGCTAATTAAATGATGTTGGCAAAGATATATATCAAGGTCAGGGATAAGGAGTTTAGTAGACAATTTGTCCAACAATTTGAGGTGCAAGTCAGCTGCCAAAAACAAATCATGGAAACTGTATGGAAAACACTTGAAAATAAATCAAACATATTCAGGGAAAATCTCCCAAGATCTGTATTTTTGCCAGTGTCATAGACTTGCTATAGTGCAACAAATTTATGAAGAAACTCTGGCCATCCTCTTTGGTCAGTAGGCTGTTACCAGTTCCTCAACCTTTAAATCCTACCCTTATCCTTTTCCTTCAGCAATACACTAAACCCCCCTATTCACGTTCTCTCAATTCATGGACTCACTGATTTGCAGATTTCTCTAAGGAACATACAGTAAACCCCCTGTATTTGTGGGGGATGTGTAACACACACACACATTGAATAGCTAGAATCCACGAATACTTAAAACCCCTCTAAAAACACTTAGAACTGCTTATTTTGATAGTTCAGACACAAAAAAAAACTAAAAATGCTTATACCTGAGTATTTTAATACTTTTATCACAAAAAGTGCATTTAGTCATGAAAATATAAAAATACAGTAATTGTTGAATATTTCTCAGTGAAAAATGCTGCGAGTGGGCAAATTTTCCATGAATAATGTGTGAATATGTTCCATAGAGAAATCCGCAAATCGTGAGAATGCAAATACGGGGGTTTACTGTATATACACGTTGTTCGTGGAAAATTCGCACGTTTGCAGTAATTTTCACTGAGAAATATTCACTAATTACTGTATTTCACATCATTTGCATGACTAAATGCAGGTTTTGTGATAAAACTTAAAATACTTGGGTATGAGAATTTTTAGATTTTTTTTTTTGTGTTTGAACTATCTAAATAGGCAGTTCTAAGTGTTTTTAGAGGGCTTAAGTATTCGGATTTTAGCTATTTTTGAAGGGGGCGTGTGGTATACATTGTGAATATGGGGTTTTACTGTACTCAAGTGTAATCTTAAAATTGCAGTGTAAATCAGGGTTTAACCTTTGGCTTCACATTTTCTTATTGTTGATGTGTATTACGGTGTGTATGTTTACTAGAGTTTGCTCATAATGGATTTTTTTCAATTGTATAGCTACGTTTGTTCTTACATGAATAAAAACCCTCGGTCTTTACATGTGGGATTAACTTTCAGCAAGCTGAAAATTTGGTCGTTAAACTTTTGCAAGGAGGTTGTGATAACGGTTACTGATGGTAGGGCTGGAACACTGCCCACCAAGTCGGTATAGATTCAGTTCTATGCAGTTTTTTTTTGGCCACAGTCTGGTGTAGATGTACGCTTATTTCTCTGTCCTGCCATTAGACTGTCTCTTCTGTATTTTTTGTTTATACATTGCATACAGTAGCTCACCGAGGTAATGGATTAAAGCATCCGAGCCTACCCCGCTATAAAAGAAACTGATATATCATCGTATATGTAAATAAATGCATATTTTTGCCATAAAATGCAGGTATATATATACACCCTGTACTCCTTAAACTACTGTAAAAGGCTTATAGCTGCTTATTTTAACAGTTCACTGCCTAATTTAATAATTCAAACGAAAACATATCTTAAATTATCATACTAAACCAACTTAATACAAGTTCAAACAAAAATACACCCAAAACCATCATCCCAAAACACCCTAAGTCATCTTAGATTACCCTCCTAAAACTGTTACTCTTACGTATATTCACCCCTAAAGTGCTTATAACAGTGATTTACTAATTTAAAATAGTAATGTTAATGTAAACACAGCAAAATGTCTATAAAATTTTTACTGTAATGGAAATTAAATAAATCTTTAATACAAATTAAATATCTTACAGAAGTGTGAGAACTAATCGAGTTATTCGTTTTTTTTTTTTATAGTATTGAAGTCGTTCAGTTTTCTTTTTTGCTATAAAGTATATTTATATAAACAAACAGTACCCATAAAGTAAGATAAAAGCCTTATTAACCTGTTAATAATAAGCCATATCTCGGTCGGACACATCCCATATCACAACACCTTCAACCGAGTAATACATCCTACCTACCTCTTTCAAGGATGGTGCGCTACTGAATTCGGAGGTGAAATGCTCTTCCCTCCTATACAAATTGTCAGAACATCAGTTGGTAACACTATGAGCTAAATTAGCAGTAAATGGCAACTTTTTTTTTGTAGGGGAAAGACAGTGTGACAAGAGGACAACGACCTCCACCTCCCACTACGCTTCTGGCGTTCACTGGTAGACAACTGGTTTCTTTTTGTTTGATCCCATTCATCCCCCATAATTAGCAATCTAAAGTGAAAGAAAAAATCTTTTGCCTGAAGAGATATTATTACTGCTCATGGCAGAGAATGATGAGGACTACGATAAAAGGAAATAACGGCACCTTTTCCTTAATCAGCACAAAAAATCTCTCTCTCTCTCTCTCTCTCTCTCTCTCTCTCTCTCTCTCTCTCTCTCTCTCTCTCTCTCTGCTGCAGATTCCACAAACTTTTTGTTCAGGATATGGGAAACCCGGTGGAGTTCCCTTTACTTTTCATTCACCCAAAGGTCTCTCTCTCTCTCTCTCTCTGCTGCAGATTCCACAAACTTTTTGTTCAGGATATGGGAAACCTGGTGGAGTTCCCTTTACTTTTCATTCACCCAAAGGTGTGAAATTTAATGTTCATGATAAGGAAAACCCTGTGGTTTTTTTTAGAGATTTTTTTTTTATGATAAAGTCATGGAGCACGTTGTAGCAGTTAAGAACAAAAATCCCATCCAGTTTCTAGATGAATATATTGAAAGTTTGCCTACAATGTCAAGTGCACTAAAATGGTTTGACACAAATGAAAATGAAATTAAACAATTCATTAATCTGCTATTTTCCCTTTTATGTTTCACGCTTACAACCTTTAGGATAAAAAAATGCAAAGTAAATTCTTTCATCTTTTCTTATTCTACATTACTTATTATCCTACTATCTTTATATAAAAATCAATGTGTAAAAAAGAACACAAAAAAACAAAAATTAGCATAGACCAAGTGACCGCTCTGCAAGCTAGAAAATGTGACGATACAGGAGTGGCGATGTCTCTCATAAAGGACACTTAACAGGTTAACTGCAGTACAGCATATAGTACAGTATTGTAAAGTGAAATTAGAGTGTACTGTAAGCATAAACATGTATTCATGTGTGGGTGATGCACTTTCTCCCTCACTCAGACTTCCAGCATTCCTTTGGTGCCTGATTTGAGGAAACAGTTCGGCGCTCAATACAAAGGCGAAAACCCTCAAGTTGATATTTCCATTTCGCACCAACATATCCGGAAGTACGATATACCACGGTCAGTTATCTCAGTGTGCTACTGTATATTGATGTACAGTTGGCCCCTGGGGTTTGTGGACTCACAATATTTTTCTGTGGAACCTATCTATAAATTATTTGTGGTAAACTCGCCCATTCGCAGATTTTTCTGTGGAACTTATCTATAAATTATTCACGGGAACCGCACTATTTGAGGATTTTTTAGTTTTTTTGTAGAGCAGTAATCTGTATTTTCATATTTACTGTCATAACATTAAATAATAATTTACATTAATAATAATACTACAGTACATAATAGTAATAAGATTAAATAATATGTAATATACACTGGGTACCTGTAATAATAAGACATAATAATAGTAATATTAAATCATATGGGTAATCATTGGTGATGAAGGTTGATTATAGATGGTGATGATGAATTAGCTGTGCAGTCCAATGAATGACGATGAAGATATGACTGCACATCAAAGCAGGTAACTCCTCTGAGGGCACCTCTTCCCCTTCTTCAGGAGGTGCTTTGTCAGGGATTTTGGGAGGCACCACCATGTTGAGGTAATTAAACATGTCCACAAAGGTGTTACAATAAGGCTGCATCATTCATTAAGGCCATTGGCAAAATTTGTTGCTCTTTCCTCAAAATTATCCCATGCCTCTATCATTGTCTGCAGCTGCCTGACTTTTGTAAGAATTTTTTACAGAACAAGAAATTCTTCAAAATCCTGGTCTGTTGTTGGGATAGAGTACATGAACGAAGGTGGTGAGTTCTACTCCAGTAAGGGCCTTCCCAAGCATTCTATCCTCGTCATATTCCTTCTCAATGAAGGCGACAGCACTTAATGTCGTCATAATGGGCTGCTATTTCTTTGTGACTTTTACCCTCTCTTAACATAATCACGTCTGCCTCCTCCTCGAGTGTCATGATCTTCCTCTGGCGCTTAGGCTCTTTGCCAGAAGCTTTAGAAGAAGCAGGGTGTTTAGGAGGCATCTTAAGGCACGATTCAAAAAGATATGCGAATCCTCACCAATACTTACGTACATGACACACGACCTCTACAGGCATACGCAGTTAACTGACACACTGGGCAGACATGCTGGGTCATTTGCACTACAGTGTACATACATACAGAGTCATTTGTGGTAGAGTGCACATACATACATACATACAGGGAATTATGCATAACACATTGATGTTCTGCGCATGCTGTATATTTTATAGATAGTATTTTGTTGTAAGATGATGGATACATAGTATGTAGAGCATATCTAAAATATGAGGGGACCTGCGTACTTTGTAGGATATGTCTATCTTCATTTTAGTATACAGTATATTTTCATGACTATTGTACATAAGTACATTTTTTACGATGAAAAAGATTTACTAATTTTCAAATGTTACAGTACTGTAATTTATTAATGTAAACACAGCAAAATTTTAGGAACATTTTTTTTTTTCTTACAAGGTGTTTTACCCAAGCCAGCAAATGGCAGAGAAAGAAAATGTGTCCTGGGATGCTGTATACCCAGCACAATGATGCTCGACACGTTATTGGCTGTCATCTGCAAAGCAGCCAATCCAGGAGTGCCATTCATTTTCCTTGGCACTCATTGGGTATACACTTGGCATTGATTGGCTGGATCCTCAATCCCATCTTGCGAAGTTGGAAATGTGGGAGCATCATCTCCCAGTTTACTGCGTAGTACATTGCATCTTCTGATTAGGTGTAATCGCGAATGTGTCATTTTAAATCATTGTGTATCACAGCCAATCATGCCCCAAAATGCCTCCTAAATCCCTGCTCCTTGTAAGGCTTCTGGCAAAGAGCCTAAACAAAAGAAGGCAGCCATGAAGCTCGATGAGAAGGTAAAACTTCTAGATGTGTTGAAGGAAGGCAAAAGTTACTCCACGCTACCACACCATTTTGAGTTGAATGAAAGTACCGTGAGGTATATTAAGAAAAAAGAGGCAGAGATATGGAAAGCTGTAAGCACGAGCTTCTTTGGTCTGTAAGCACGAGCTTCTTTGGTCTGTAAGCACGAGCTTCTTTGGTAGTGCAAAAACAGTTTTGAGTGTGTGTGATATAAGACGAGTGTTAAGATTTCTGCAGTGGTATTTTGGATAAAGGACTGCCGTAAGAAGAACATCCCCTCGACTCCAACATCACTCATGTAAAAAGCGCGACAACTGTACCAGCAGTATTCGAGTGCTATGGATGGTGGTGAGGTACAGACACAGGAAGGCGATGACGCAGGGGAATTAGAATTCTTAGACTTCGATGAATCCACACCACAAGAAGAAGAGGAGGAGGAAAAGCCACCAGCACGACCATCATCAGCTCCTCAAATTTTTCAGGCCAGCATGGGATTGTTCCACCAGTTTCAGAGGTGGTTCCAACTGAAGAATGTTTCTCTGCATGGGGAAGCAGCCTCTATAGATACTGAAGTGGCCACGAAGAAGATGCTGTGCCAGACATACCTCATGAAGGGTGAAGCCAAAGCCTCCAGATTCAAGGCCCAGAAGGATAGGGTTACCCTCATAATATGTGGGAATGCCGCTGGCTTCGTGCTAAAACCAGGCCTCGTCTACAAGGCTGCAAACCTCAGGGCCCTTAAGAATAAGAACAAGGCGTTTCTACCTGTGTTTTGGATACACAACCCCAATTCCTGGATCACCAAAGTCTTTACAGATCACTGGTTCATTCAGATCTTCATCCCTCAATTTAGGCAATACCTCAACGACTTGGGCATTGAGTTCAAGGTGTTGCTGATTATGGATAATGCCGGTGGCCACCCTGTGGGTCTTTATTATGTGGGAGTCTAGCTCGAGTTCCTCCCTGCCAACACCACCTCTCTCCTCCAGCCTATGGGCCAGGGCATGATCCGTGCCTTCAAGGCACTCTACACCTGGAACTCCCTCGAGCACCTTGTGAATGCAATGGACACTGACTGTGAATTTATGCTGAAAGAGTCTTGGCATAAATTCACGATTGCCACATGTCTGTCCGTTATCAACTGATGGTTGAAGGACATGGAGAAGGAGACCCTTAATGATTGCTGGAAGAAGTTGTGGCTGGAGTGTGTTCACGTTTATAAGGGCTTCTCTCCCGAAGATATTCAACATTCGGCCATTGATAAGGCAGTCTGGTTGGTGAGGATTCTTGGGGTAGAAGGCTTCGAGCACATCACTCCAGATGAAGTCGACACCCTCATTGATGCCCACACTGACATCCTGACAGACCAGGATTTGGAAGAGCCGACAAAGTCTGCCAGTGAGGAAGAAGACACGCCAGGTTCAGGAGACGAAGAGGTGGATTAGGCCCTGGCTTTGGAATGTCTGTCCCAACTTAGAGGATGATTAAGGAGGCACAGGATGTGGCTTCGTTATGGGATCTGTATAAGGAATGCTCCTTAAAGTTTTCAAATGCCTTTGATGTGGCATTGGCGCCATATAATCAAGCCCTCATCAGCATGAAGAAGCAGCAACAGCAGCTGCCTATCACTATGTTTATTAAATGCACAAAGAAGGACCCTTCAAAGTCTCCTCAATCATCTGCAATAGTGCCTCTCCAAGCATCTGAAGAAGTGCCTCCCCAATCGCCTGAAGTAGTGCCTCCCCAAGCGCTTGAAGAAGTGCCTCCCGAAACCCCTGACGAAGCTCCTCGTGAAGAAGGGAAGAGGCACCCTTGGAGGAAATGCAATTCTTCTGCTTTGCTGTGCAGTCATTCTTCATTCATCAAATTGCACAGTTAATTCATCATCATCATCAATCAACATTCATCAGTGGTGAGTACCTGTATGATTTACTCTCTCTCTCTCTCTCTCTCTCTCTCTCTCTCTCTCTCTCTCTCTCTCTCATGAATTATGTACATACCATTGTTTTCCCTGTACAGTAAACCCCCCGTATTCGTGTTCTCACGATTTGTGGACTCACCCACGCGCGGGTTTTTCTGTGGAACCTATCTAAAAAATTTTCACGGGAAACTTACATATTCGCAGGTTTTTCTGTGGAATGTATCTATAAAAATATTTGTGGGGAACCTGCCTATTTGCGGATGCAGATTTTTTGTCTTTTTCGTATAGCAATATTCTGTATTTTCATATTATTTATTTATTGTATAATAACATTAAATAATAATGTAAGTCAATAATACTACAGTACTGTACACTGGGTACCTTAATATTAATAAATAATAAAGTTAAATCATATAGGTAGTAACTGGTGATGAATGTTGATTACAGTATGCTGTAGATGCATGGTACTACTGTATTGCGCATACATATACTAACACTGATATTCTACGCATACAGTACGTACATTTTATTAAATGTTTTGTTGTTGGATGATTTTTAAATATTACACACAAAAAGTGTTTTAGGATGATACATAGTACAGTACAGTACTATAGGTAGTACGTAGAGCATATCTAAAATATGTAAGACAACAGGAATAGCAGGGTACGTGTGTTCACGTCTGCAGTACATAGCATTTTCAAGTACAGGTAGTCGTCGACTTACGACGGCATTAGGTTCTGACAGAGCGGTCGGAAGTCGATCTCGTCGTAAGTCGACCAACCACATATGTACATGTATTCTGTACCTACCGTATATTATCCATCATATCTCCTAAGTATGACTAGCCTACATATACATTTTATATTATCCAAAAAATGTGCATGTATAGTACCTATTTTAACGTTTAGCATATGAAATCTTATCATGCTTGAACTCCTTGATTAATACTTACTTTTATTACTGTATTTAACATTTTTATTGTAGGCATTCAAACCATCTGTCTGGTCTGTTTACATTTTCTTATCCGCCATTTGCATTGCTCAATTGAACAGTTATGACGTATTATTTACTTTTGTTTATTTATAGGTTTGAATTAAATACATACCGTATTTGACAGGCGTATAAGATGCACTTTTAATAAAAAAATGGCCTAAAAATCCCCTGCTTCCTATGTACATAATGTAGGCTCAAAATTTAAGAATTTTGGCCGAAATTATACATGAAACGTCACGTAGATGTTGTAGCCTAGTGTAAAATTGGATTGTTATCCTAATAACCTATTAAAAACAAAGTTTATTATAATTATTTATCATTATCACACTTACCATCACCGTTCAATTACTACTGCTAGTATTATAATCAATATCTACGTTGTTATTATCGATATTTTCATTAAAATGTTAATATCATTATGTGTCTCTACAGCGGATCTCCATTCCACATTTATAGATATAAACAGTACGTGTGCTGCCACCTATTGGTGATTATCTCGAGAGCTTTACGGATAACAAGGCTTCGTTCAGTTGGTAGTTGGCAATTCCTGCTAACATTCTCTTTCGCATAACAACATGGCTTGATCAATTGGTGGTTGACAATTCCTGCTACCATTCTCTTTAGGCATAATAACAAGGTTTCGTTGAGTTGATACATGTTCATAGTCTCTGGAATCTAGCATTCTCTTTTAAGAATAATAAAATGGCTTTGTTCAATTGCTAACGAGTTGATTAGCCGTTACATAGAAACATTTTTATTTATTGAATTTTACCCCTTGATTGCATACTTTTATAATATATAATGGATATATATAACATATATTACTGTAGATAACATCTTTATTAATGTTTTTGTTGATTCTGCGATGTAAGAAACAATGTTTACAAATGAATGTGTTGCGATCTATTGGTAAACCTATGAGGTAGCTTTCAGCAGCAGGTAAACATTCGATCGTAGTAAATGGCTGATTGTATAATACATATTTTGTTCATGACACTTACCTGCCAGATATATATATAGCTGTATTTCTCCGAAATCCGACAGAATTTCAAAACTTCGCGGCACACGCAGTGTGGCCAGGTGGTTAGTACTCATTCCGCCGCTGGGAGGTGGGAATCAGGAACCATTCCCATTTTCTATTCAGATTTTTTGTCTGTCCGGTACTGTTAACATCTGTTTACAGTACCTCCGCCTCTGGATTTCGTTAACTTGCTTATTCCCACTTAAGTATTCTCTTGACTTTTGGTTTTGATTCTTGGACTGTGGATTGGCATACGCTTTTTCTGGACTGTTGTGGATTTTGGTTTTGGCTGTTGACCTCTCTTTAACTATGTCTGGTTCTAGTTCTGCTAGTTTCCGTGTATGTTGTATGAGTGATTGTAAGGTGAGGCTACCTGAAAGCTTGGTAGACCCTCACACAGTTTGTTTGAGGTGTAGGGGCATGTTTGTCTTATAGATGATCGATGCAAGGAGTGTGAACCTTTATCGGATGCTGAGCTGGAAGTCTTACGATTCGTATGTTCGCAAAGTTGGAGCGTGACAGGGTTAGGAGGTCTTCCTCCAGGAGTGTGTGCAAGAGTCAGGTTATTTCCTCTCCTGATAATCCCCTAACGTAGTTGATGTTGCACCTGTCCCTGTGGTTTTGCCTTGGGCCCTGATATTGTGTCTGTGGAGGGTTGGCCTGGCGAGATCATGAGTTCTATCCGTGCTTTCGAGAACAAAGTGACATCTCTCCAAAGTGCTGTGAAGTGTAGTGCTCCCCCAGTGTTGTGGAGGGGCGTCAGATCGGCCCCATAATGCTTCTAGGCCTGGACCTCTGTCAGACTCCCAGGACACAGGGAGAAGGCATGTCGAAAGCTGCAAGAAGGTTACGGGGACCCCACCCGATCTGGCGTCCCTTCGGCAGTTCCTGTTGTCGCTTCCCAGGCTGCCAGAGATCGTGCTCGGCGCGCGCATTCTCAGGACTGCTTTTCGTCCTCCGAGGCGTCCTCCCCGCGTAAAGGGGTGGAATTCTCGTAAGGACTCTCGTCCTCTCAAGAGGAGCTGTGTTCAAGAGGATGCTTCTCATTCAGTCTTCTTCGTCTTCGGCTAGTTATTTTGAAGCTTTTCCACCGCAGAAGAAGTCCAGGATTTCGTCTGATGAGGATGTTTCCGAGCGCCCCAGCCGCTCTATGGAGAGAGCTTTTCTTGCTCCTGTGAGGAAGAAGAAGGCGTCCCCTCGCCCATCTTCTTCCCATAGGATTGTCTCTCCTCCCAGACATGATTCTTCTCCTTCTAAGAAGATTTTGTTGGAGATGCAGCGACAGTTGTCTTCTCTTATTGCAGAGAAGGACTCTGCTCCTCGAAAAATCGTCGCAAGGACTTGACGCTTTGCCTGTCAAGAGATCAAGGAAGTCTCCTTCTCCTGCTCCGCTTTCGTCGTCTCCTTCTCCTGTTTGAAGCTGTTGTCGCGCCTGTTAGCTCTCTTGCCCTCGTCGTGGGCGCTCGTCAACAGGACGCCTCTTGCGCGAGCTTCTTCCCGTGCTAGCAGTAGGCGCTCTTCAGGACGCTTCTGTTCAGGGACGCTTTCGACAGGATGCTCTTCCGGTTTTTGGGCGTGACGCCTGTGACGCTCTTCAGGGCGCTCTCCAGGGCGCTCCTCAGGGCGTTCCTTCAGGTTGCTCTTCAGGGCGTTCGGAGCATTCTGTTTCATCTGAGAAAAGAAGATCCCTTCTTCGTATTGGACCTCAAGGCCTTCGTTCCCCCTAAAGTGTTGGGTGACTCGGTTGCTTCTCCGGCTGTGCTCCTGTGGAAGAGGTGTCTGTCTCGGAGTCGGATCCTGCTGCAGTCGAGCAGCCCTCGTCTGCTTCCTCTTCTTCGGATTATCAAGTTTTAACCAGCTTGCTTAAGGACTTGTTCGGGGACAAGTTTAAACCTTCGGCTCCTCTTTCTCCTCCTTCTCAGCTAGCTTCCTCCAAAGCTAGGAGAGCGCCGGGGTTTTTGAAGATGACTTTTCGTTGGCGACCAAGAGGGCTTTCAAGAAAGTCAATGTGTGGATGGAGGAATAGGAAGTCCCATGGCAAGACCTCTTTCGCTGTGCCTCCATCAAGCTTTCAGGCAAGGCTGGTATGTGGTATGAGACGGGAGAAGATCTCAGCCCTAGAGTTCCTTCCTCTTCTCAAGGGGATTTTACCAGTCTTGTCGATGCTTCCAGAAGGTCTCATCTGCCTACTGCTAAGGTTTCTTGGACCTTGTCAGAGACTGACCATCATCTCAAAGGTCTCTTCCGCACCATGGAGGTGTTTAATTTTTGGACTGGTGCTTGGGAGCCTTAGATCTTAAGCTTCGAAGTCCGGACTCTATTACCGTGGGGAGCTCTCTAGTGTCCTTAACTGTATGGACAAGGCAGTTAGGGATGGATCTGAAGAACTGGCGTCTCATTTTTGGTACGGGCCTCTTAAAGAAGAGGGCCTTGTTTTGTGACTTCACTGCTAAGTCTGTCTCTCCTTTCAAAGGGCAGAATTATTGTTCGCTCCTTTGTCCAACCATCTGTTCCCCAGTCCTTGATTGGGACATTTCGCTCCAGTCTTAAGGAGAAGGCCACTCAAGACCTGTTGGCTCATTCTTCTAGACGTCCTCCAGCTCCTTCTTCTTCTTCTTCTGCTTCAGTTTTGTCCTCCAGGAAGAAGAAGCCCTTTAGTGGGAGAACTTCTTCCTCTAGATCGTCTTTTAGCGAGGAAGAGGTTTTCCAGAGAGCGGCCCCTTCTAAACCTAGGGGAAAAAAGTGACTTCTTTCACCTCCAGACACTTGTAGGAGCCAGGCTTTTTTATTTTTGGGAGCCTGGAGAACAAAAGGGGCGGATTCATGGTCTCTCATTGTCATAGAGAAAGGTTACAAGATCCCTTTCTCATGTTTCCACCCCTTTGCTCGTCGCCCAGGGATCTGTCGCCGTCTTACCACCGAGAGAAGCAACAGATTCTTTTGGACCTCCTGGAGCAGTTGTTAGAAAAGAGAGCCGTGGAACAAGTTCTGAGAGTTGGATTCTCCGGGGTTCTACAACAGGCTTTTCTTAGTCCCAAAACAGTCGGAGAGGGTGGAGACCAGTCCTAGATGTCAGCGTCTTGAACAATTTTATTTCAAAGGACAGATTCAAGATGGAAACGCCCCAGTCGGTTCTAGGGGCCTTAAGACCAGGGGACTGGATGGTCTCTCTGGACTTACAAGATGCGTACTTTCCATGTTCCCATTCATCCTCAATCAAGGAAGTACCTGAGATTTGTGCTGGGGGAAGAGTCTTCCAGTTCAGAGCTCTCTGCTTTCGGTTTGTGCACAGCTCCCATGATCTTCACGGTGATCATGAAAAACGTTGCCAGGTGGCTTCACCTGGCGGGTGTTCGGGTGTCATTCTACCTAGACGACTGGCTCATACGAGCCTCTTCTCGGGAGAAGTGTCTGGAGGACCTGACTTTCACACTGAATTTGACTGACGAAGTCCCTGGGACTTCTTGTGAACCAAGAAAAGTCCCATCTGATCCCGACTCAGTCCATCGTCTATCTGGGGATTCAGATGGATTCAGTGGCTTTTCGAGCTTTTCCATCCCGAGAACGGCAACGGCTTTGGCAATAAAAGTTTCTGGCCTTTCTAGGGAAAGAAACATGCTCGGTGAGGGAATGGATGAGTTTGCTGGGGACCATTTCCTCACTGGAGAAGTTTGTTTCCCTGGGAGGCTCCATCTCAGACCACTCCAGTTTTTCTGCGGAGAACTGGAGGGAAAAGGAGAATCTGGAAGAGATTTTGACGATATCTCCTTTTGTCAAGGATCATCTGAAGTGGTGGTTCGACCCCTTGAAGCTTGCAGAAGGGGTTTCTCTCTCTTCAGAGCCCCGACCTAGTGTTGTTTTCCGACGCGTCCAGGGAAGGATGGGGAGCAACACTAGGGGGGGAGAAGTGTCAGGCACCTGGAGAGGGGAACAGGTGTCCTGGCACATAAATCTCAAGGAATTGGGTGCTATCTTTCTGGCTCTTCAATTCTTGAAGCCCAAGTTGCAGGCAGAATTGTCCAAGTCAATTCGGACAACACCACAGCTCTAGCGTACCTCAAAAAACAGGGGGTACTCGATCTCGGTCCCTGTTCATCCTTGCCAAAGGAGATCCTGCTCTGGACTCATGCTCGAAGGGTCACTATTCTCATGAGGTTCATTGCGGGAGTGGAGAATATCCGAGCAGACCTTCTCAGTCGGCAAAATCAGCTGCTACCGACTGAGTGGACTCTTCACAAGGAGGTATGTTTAGAGTTGTGGAGAATTTGGGGACGTCCTCTAGTGGACCTCTTTGCCACGTCCCAGGAAGGCAAGACTCCCCTTTATTGCTCTCCTGTCCTAGACCCAGGAGCGTTAGCCATAGACGCCCTCCTCTGGGACTGGAAAGGCCTCGACCTTTACGCTTTCCCTCCCTTCAAGATCCTGGGAGAAGTGATAAGGAAGTTTGCAACGTCAGAAGGAGCAAGGATGACTTTAATAGCCCCCTTCTGGCCAGCAGCGGATTGGTTCCCAGAGACCCTGTCCTTCCTAGTGGACTTTCCAAGAACGCTTCCATTGAGGGTGGACCTTCTCAAACAGCCGCATTTCGAAAGGTTCCACCAAAACCTCTCCGCTCTGAGTCTGACTGCGTTCAGACTATCTCAAAGTTGGCCAGAGCAAGAGGTTTTTCGAGAGCTGTGGCAGAGGCCATCGCCAATGCCAGGAGACCTTCTTCGAATGCGGTCTACCAGTACAAGTGGTCTGTTTTTAGAAGATGGTGCAGGAGTAAAGGAGTTTCCTCGACCACGACCTCTGTACCACAAATAGCTGACTTCCTTTTTTATCTTAGGCATAAGAATAAACTGGCAGTCTCGACTATTAAGGGTTATAGAAGTATGTTATCGGCAGTTTTTAGGCACAGAGGCCTGAACTTGTCGATAACAAGGATCTTCACGATCTACTAAGATCCTTTGAGACTGTCAAAATTCCTCAACTCAGGACACCTTCTTGGAATCTGGATGTTGTCCTGAAGTTTCTTATGTCTAGTACTTTTGAACCTCTGTCTTGGCTTCCCTCAAGAACGTGGTGAGGAAAGCTGTTTTCCTAACGGCTCTGGCGACAGCTAAGAGGATCAGTGAAGTGCAGGCTATTAGCAAACATATTGGCTTTAGGGGTCCTAATGCTGTATGCTCCCTAAATCCTTTGTTCTTAGCCAAGAATGAAAATCCTTCAAACCCTTGGCCCAAATCTTTTGAAATCAAAGGTTTGTGGAAATACTTGGGCAAGAGTCAGAAAGAGTCTTGTGTCCTGTCAGGGCTCTTAAGTTCTACTTAGCCAAGACCAAGAATACTAGAGGCTCATCGGACAATCTGTGGTGTTCGGTGAAAGAGACCTGATCTTCCCATGTCCAAGAATGCCTTAGCATTCTTTTTAAGAAGTACTATTCGAGAGGCTCATTCCTCCTGCCTAGAAGGTGACATGAGACTTCTGAAGGTCAAAGCTCATGAAGTTAGAGCTATTGCGACTTCAGTGGCTTTCCAAAAGAATATGTCTCTGAATGATATTCTTGGTGCTACCTTCTGGAGAAGTAATTCAGTGTTCGCCGCATTATCTTGCGGGATGTGAAGACGACATTTGAAGAACTGCTCTTCGCTGGGACCATACGTTTCGCAGACACAATGTTGGGAGAAGAAGGCAATACTCATCCTATCCTTTAGGGGTTAGGTAGTATTTTTTTAATCTTGTTGTTGTTTTTTTCTGGTTGTTGGGTGGCCATTGAGGTGGACATCCCAGTTTTTTAGCCTATGCTAGGTTTTTACCTTAGATAGGGCGGTCAGGTGGTTGGTTTTTGCTCCTTCTCCCTCTCTGTATGGTAACATGATCTAGTCACATTGTGGTCACGCCCCCTTGGACAGGTCATCTGGATCTCTCCAGCTTTATAGGTCCCTACCTTGCTGGAGACTCTGGATAAGCAGAAGCAGGCTTGGGTGACAGATAACCTCGAAGTCAGCTATGCTAACAGGTAAGGAACCAAGGCGTCATTCGCCTACATTTATTTGTTTCCTAAATCCTATTCTGTCTCTTCCCACCTCCAATGGTGGGATTCAGCTATATATATATCTGGCAGGTAAGTGTCATGAACAAAATGATATTTTAATGATAAAATAAGGTTTGTTCATACTTACCTGGCAGATATATATACTTTAGTGCCCTCCCACCTCCCCTCTTGAGACAGTGGCACTAGAAAATCTGAATAGAAAATGGGAATGGTTCCCGATTCCCGCCTCCCAGCGGCGGGAATGAGTACTAACCACCTGGCCACACTGCGTGTGCATGAAGTTTTGAAATTCTGTCGGAGCTTTCGGAGAAATACAGCTATATATATATCTGCCAGGTAAGTATGAACAAACCTTATTTTATCATTAAAATATCATTTTGATAAATATAAATATGGTAAATAACTTCTTTATTAATGTTTTTTGTTGATTCTGTTGGTAAGAAACAATATGCATATGATAACCTAATACTACAGTTTTTACTTACCAAAATCATATGAGCATAGGCTAGAAACCTTATTTTTTTTCCCTCAATGTCCTGCTGAAATTGGGGTGCATCCTATGCAGACATGCGTATTATAAGCCATCAAATACGGTAATTTGTTATTACATTTATTTGCAAAAAATAGAAATACAAAATACATTACAAAAATATGAATCTTTTACCATTTTCGAATGACACAAACACACAATGCTGCCGCAAAAGCTGAGCATCTCTCGGATATGAGCGCTGCGGTAGCGGGAAAGAGTATCGTACGCTCGACGTATTGTAGCAAAATATACAAAATTAAATATTATATATTATTATATTGTCGATTAGCTTAAGTAAAAGTCGGTCAGTCGTAAGTCGCATAGGTCGTAAGTCGACGACTACCTGTACGTACTAAGTATATATTCACGACTACTGAAATACATTTTGTAAGATGAAAAACGATTTATTAATTTTCAGATATTACAGTACTGTAATATATTAATGTAAACACAGCAAAATTTCAATAACATATATTTGTTTTTCTTAAAAGTGCTTCACGCAAGCCACCTCTCCGCAAATACTGTACTGTATAAAGAACTCCAGAAGCACCATTCATTTTCCTTGGTGCTCATTGGCTGTTCACGTGGCGCTGATTGGCTGAACATTCACAACCAACTCGCGAACATGGAATTCTGGGAGACCGCATCCACGACATCCTTCTCAGTTCGTGCGTAGTTCGCAGCATCTTCTTACCGTGTGAAATCGCTCATCTTTGTGTTTGGTTTCTTAATCTTTGTGCATCAGCGGTATTCGGCCCTAAAATGCCTCCTAAAAAATGCCCTGCTCCTTCAAAGACTTCTGGCAAAGAGTTTAAAAGAAAGAAGACTGTTATGAAACACGAGGAGAAGGTGAAACTTCTTGACATGTTAAAGGAGGGCAAAAAGTTTTTTTTGGTTGGCGCCATTTTAATGTTAATGAGAGCACAGTGAGATATATCAAGAAGAAAGAGGCGGAGATACGCAAGTCTGAGAGTATGAGCTACTTCGGTAGTGCAAAGACAGTTGCGACAGTGCGGGATAAAACCATCGTGAAGATGGAATCTGCTCTGGCATTCTGGATAAAGGACTGCCAGAAGAAGAACGCGAGAAAGCGTGACAACTCTATCAGCAGTTTTCAACTGCTACGGAAGGCGACGACGTAGTACAGGCAGAGGAAGACGTTGAAGAAGGCAAATTAGAATTCTTAGGCTTTGATGAACCAGCGTCTACTGAAGCAGAAGAAGAGGGGGAAGAGCCCCAAGCAGGACCACCATCAGTGCCTCAAGGTTTCCAGGCCAGCAAGGGGTGGTTCCACCGATTTCAAAAGCAGTTCCACCTAAAGTCTGTTACATTGCATGGGGAATCAGCTTCTGCAGACGTTGAAGCAGCCACGAAATATCCGGAGGCCTTCAAGAAAATCATCGAGGAGAAGGGCTACCATCCACAACAGGTATTCAGTATGGATGAGACTGGCCTGTTCTGGAGGAAGATGCCTTCCCGGACATACCTTATGAAGGACGAAGCTAAAGCCTCCGGATTCAAGGCCCAGAAGGGTAGGGTTACCTTCATCATGTGTGGGAATGCAGCTGGTTTCATGCTTAAATCAGGCCTCATTCACAAGGCTGCAAACCCCAGGGCCCTCAGGAATAAGAACAAGGCATTGCTTCCTGTGTTCTGGATGCATAACCCTAAGGCCTGGATCATAAAAGTCCTCACAGAGTACTGGTTCCATCAGAGCTTCATCCCTCAAGTTAGGCAATACCTGAACGACTTGGGCATGGAGTTCAAGGTGTTGCTGATTATGGATAATGCTGGGGGCCACCCTCTTGATCTTTATTACAGGGGAGCCCAGCTTGAGTTCCTCCCTCCCAACACCATCTCTCTCCTTAAGCCTATGGACCAGGGCGTGATCCATGCCTTCAAGGCATTCTATACCAGGAACTCCCTCCAGCACCTTGTGAATGCAGCAGACAATGACTGAATTTACACTAAAAGAATATTGGCGTAAATTCACAATTGCCACATGTCTGACCATCATCAGCCGATCACTGAATGACATGAAGAAGGAGACCCTGAACGCATGCTGGAACAAGTTGTGGCCAGAGTGTGTTCATGATTACAGGGGCTTCTCTCCTGAAGAAATTCAACATTCAGCCATTAATAAGGCTGTCCAGTTGGCGAGTATTCTAGGTGGAGAAGGCTTCGAGGACATCACTGACGATGAAAATGGCACCCTCATTGATGCTCACTCTGACCCCCTGAAGGACCAGGATTTGGAAGAGCTGATGAAGTCTGCCAGTGAGGAAGAAGATATGCCAGGTTCAGGGGAGGAGCAGGAGGAAGAGGGAGGCGGCCTGACTTTGGAACGTCTGTCCCACATTAAGAGAATGATCAAGGATACGCAGGAGTATGTTTCAACATGGAATCCTTATATGGAACGCTCCTTAGTTTTCAAACATCCTTGATTTAGCATTGGAGCCCTATAATCAAGCCCTCACCACCATGAAAAAGCAGCGACAGCAGCTGCCTATCACCATGTTCATCAAACGAACGAAGAAGGCCCCTCCAAAGCCTCCCAAATCACCCGAAGTAGTGTCTCTCGAATCGCCTGAAGAAGTGCCTCAGGCACCACCCCAATCGCCTGAAGTAGTGCCTCCCAAATCAACTGAAGAAGTGCCTCCTGAAGTGCCTCCTGAAAATGAAGAGGCACCCTCAGATGAGTTGTAACTCCTCTGCTTTGCTGTGCAGTCATATCATCATCGTCATTCATCGCACTGCACAGCTAATTCATCATCATCATCTTTAATCAACATTCATCACTGGTGAGTACCCGTATGATTTACGTACGTAGTAATCTTAATATATACGTAGTATTAAATTGTTTAAAATTTGCATACTTTTTTTTATTTTTTGTCTCTCTTTTTGTGAGTTACATGTATGTAAATACCAATGGTTCCCCCCGAAAAGAAAAGCGGGACAGCTTGTAACTGTATGAAAGAAAATGTGCATGGCTGAATACGTAGGGGGGACTGGGTTATTCTCACCTATGGTTGTAAGCCATACAGTACTTACGTATGAATGTAACGATAAAATGTTTACGATGGCTTGGAAATTATATTAATAGTATCATTTCAAAGATTAATACAGTAATAAGGTAATAGTTTAATGTATATTTGATGTAGGCTGGTATTTTTAGGCATACTTTGGTGTTTGACCTTTCATGGTAGACAGGTAGAAATATACGTAGTATTAAATTTTTTAAAATGTGCATACTTTTTTTTTTTTCTCTCTCTGTTTTTGTGAATTACATACACGTAAATACCAATGGTTCTCCCCGAAAAGAAAACGGGACAGCTTGTAACAGTATTAAAGAAAATGTGCGTGGCTGAATACGTAAGGGGGACTGGATTATTTTCACCTAAAGCTGTAAGCCATACAGTATGTATGTATAAATGTAACAATAAAATGTTTAAGATGGCTTAGAAATTATATTAACCCTTAAACGCCTACTGGACGTATCATACATCGACTAAAATTGTCTGTTGGATGCCAAGTGGACGTACCGTATGTCGACTACAAAAAATTTCAACCTTCGGTCAACTTTGACTCGACCGAAATGGTCGAAAAACGCAATTGTAAGCTAAAACTCTTACATTCTAGTAATATTCAATCATTTACCTTCATTTTGCAACAAATTGGAAGTCTCTAGCACAATATTTCGATTTATGGTGAATTTTTGAAAAAAACTTTTTCCTTATGTCCGCGCGGTAACTCAGCCGAAAATTTCAGAAATTCTTCCGTCATTTTGTCGTAATTTTTGCACTGTTTTATATTAGCCATTACATAAAGTTTTATATATGAAAATGTGAGCAATTTCATGTACAATACAACAAAATACAACCCATGGTTGTAGCTTTTATCAGTTTGGAAATATTTTCATATAAATCTCAATAACTGCCAAAATTTCAACCTTTGGTCAACTTTGACTCGACCGAAATGGTAAAAAAATGCAATTGTAAGCTAAAACTTGTACATTCTAGTAATATTCAATCATTTACCTTCATTTTGCAACAAATTGGAAGTCTCTAGCACAATATTTAGATTTATGATGAATTTTTGAAAAACTTTTTCCTTACGTCCGCGCCAGAAATTCTTTAAAGCCACGTTGTCGTAATGTTTGCACCGTTTATATTAGTCGTTACATAAAGTTTTATATATGGAAATGTGCGCAATTTCATGTAGAATACAACAGAAAATAACTCATGGTTGTAGCTTTTATCAGTTTTGAAATATTTTCATATAAATTTACGATAAATAGAAAAAAATTCGACCTTTCGGTCAACTTTAACTCGACCAAAATGGTAAAAAACGCAATTATAAGCTAAAACTCTTACGTTCTAGCAATATTCAATCATGTACCTTCATTTTGCAACAAACTGGAAGTCTCTAGCACAATATTTTGATTTATGGTGAATTTCTGAAAAAAAACCCTTTTCCTTACGCTCTGCGCTGTAACTTGGCCGAACATCTCAGAAATTCTTTAGTCACGTTGTCGTAATGTTTGCATCGTTTTACATTAGTCGTTACATAAACTTTTATATATGAAAATGTGGGCAATTTCATGTAGAATACAACAAAAAATAATTCATGGTTGTAGCTTTTATCAGTTTTGAAATATTTTCCCATAAATCACAATAACTGCCAAAATTTCAACCTTCGGTCAACTTTAACTCGACCAAAATGGTCGAAAAACGCAATTGTAAGCTAAAACACTTACATTCTAGTAATATTCAATCATTTACCTTTATTTTGCAATAAATTGGAAGTCTCTAGCACAATATTTCGATTTATGGTGAATTTTTGAAAAAAACATTTTCCTTACGCTCATGGTAACTCGGCCGAACATCTTGGAAATTCTTTCGTCACATTGTCGTAATGTTTGCACCGTTTTATATTAGTCGTTACATAAACATTTATATATGAAAATGTGTGCAATTTCATGTAGAATACAATAGACAATAACTCATGGTTGTAGCTTTTATCAGTTTTGAAATATTTTCATATAAATTACAATAAATAGAAAAAATCCGATTTTCGGTCAACTTTAACTCAACCGAAATGGTCGAAAACTGCAATTGTAAGCTAAAACACTTACAGTCTTGTAATATTCAATCAATTAGCTTCATTCTTCAACAAACGGGAAGTCTCTAGCACAATATTTCGATTTATGGTGAATTTTTGAAAAAAAAATTTTTTTATGTCCGCTCATTACGGATTCATGCATCATATTGTGATAATATTTTCTGTGTGTTGCTTTGATTGTTTTACAATTTGTTATATACCAAAATCATCGCAATTTAGTGTACAATACAAAGAAAAAAAATAATCCGTTAGCTTTAACCGTTTTGCTCACAGCGCGATTTGTATAAAATTATATATGAAAAATTTTTTTTGCACTGTCATATATTTCAATATTTGTATATGATGATGATATTTTTTTTCATTTCTGATGGTTGCATACTAAACTTCAGGCAATGACAAAAAAAGGAGCCAAAAATGAACTCTTAATCTTGAAAACTAAGCGTGCTGTGATTTTTTGAAAAAAACTTCTTTTCCGCTTCGGCGCTAACTCCCTAACGCCGCCGGCACACGGGAGACGTTTTTGTAAATAGAGGCTCGACGTTTAAGGGTTAATAGTATCATTTCAAAGATTAATACAGTAATAAGGTAATGGTTTAATGTATATTTGATGTAGGCTGGTATTTTTAGGCATACTTTGGTGTTTGACCTTTCATGGTAGACAGGTATAAGCGTTTTTAGAAGGGGGTTGTAAGTATTCGCGGATTTTAGCTATTCCTGGGGGGGGGGTGTCTGGAACGCATTCCCTGCGAATACGGGGGGTTCACTGTAAAAGAAAACGGGACAGCTTGGGTAGCAACTATGAAAGAAAATGTGCATCCCTGAGTACGTAGGGGGGACTGGACTATTTTCACACACAGCTGTAAGCCATACAGTATGTACATATATTTTCAAGGATAAAATGTTTAAGATGACTTTAAAATGATATTGTTAGTATTATTTCAAAGATCAATACAGTAATAGGATAATAGTTTAAGGTATATTTAATGTAGGATGATAGTTTAAAGTATACATTTGGTGTTTGAACTTTCAAGATAGGCGGTTATAAGTGTTTTTAGAGGGAGGTTTTAAGTATTTGCAGATTTTAACTATTCGCAAATTTTAACTATTCACGGATTTTAACTATTTGCAAGGGACTGTGGTATGCATCCCCCGCGAATACGGTGGGTCGACTTTATTGAAACATTTCAACGTGTTTTTCTGTCTCACAAATGATATATTCACTTATTCTTGGTATGTGCCATATTGACTATTTCTAGCCTGTAAAGTTTTGGAGCCTTTCTCCTCATAGTATATATAATTTTAATTCTTTTTGGTACTTACAAACCCAAGACCTATCTCCTTGGTGTTTGTTTCGTGTATTTTATTTTCTTTATTCATGTAATTGTAGAAAGTAGAAGGGATAGTTTCCAACTCTAGATTCCATCTGTGCATCTCTCCACTTCATTTGAGAACTTCCCTCTTCAGTGTTCTTTTCCTCCTTGTTCTGAAATGCCCGTTCATGAACAAACAATGTTTTTATTGTCGACTGCACAATTTCTTGGGGTGTTGTACACACTACCCCCTCCAGAGATACTCCATGCCTGAAAGCATCAACCAAAAGGCATTCACCTACACTTCAAGAGGTTAGGTTGGGTTTGGATTAAGTTGGTTACTTAACCTAACTTAGCCTAGCCTAACTAGTTCTAGTCTAACCCACCAGACCTGCATTTCAGTATCCTGGAACTACTTGTCTAATGGCATCAACCAGGAGGTTGTCTCCTGCTCTACAAGAGACTAGGTGGGGTTAGGTTTGGTTGGGTATTTAGCCTATCCTAACTAATGCTAGCCTAACCTTACCAATCCTGCACTTCAGTACCCTGGGACTTTTTGTTTCATGGCATCAACCAGAAAGTAGTTAACCCATTCTTCAAGGTTCTAGGTTGGGTTATTGGGTACTTAACCCAACATAGCCTAGCTTAGCCTAAACTAAACCTGCCTAGCCTTACTTAAACGGCACTTCTGTAATGAGGATCATCTCAGATCTCCAATCCTCAGGATCTGAGTATAGGTGTTCTGTAGTGCTGTAAAGGAACAATGGAATGGTAGTTCCTTAGTCAACAAGAGGGTGGGGGGGGAACTTGTGTCCTATCATCTCCTCAATTGACAGTGCGGGTGCACGGGTTACAGTAGCACACTCAGCACAGCGGTCAGTCAGAATCATTCCATTGGTGGTGTGGGTTCACGGGTTTGCAGTAGCACACTCAGCAAAGAGGTCAACCAGACACACTCCGGGATAATGGATGTATGACAGACAAGTTCGGTTTTGCATCCATGATTTAAGTCTTGTGCTTATAACTTAGGTGTCATTTTGCATGATTCGTTGGGAGATCAACAAGACCTCCAAACTAAGTTACAACTTGTTTTTGGTTCCTACTCAGTCAAGAGCGGTGTCTAGGAGCTCCATTTCTTTTAACTTAATGTAGTTACACTCATCCTGTGAGGAGTGGGAAATGCAAGCAGCAGCTGCTGCTACTGTATATCCTGTTGATCCACAACCCAAAGACAGAATATTATGTGGTTCTTAAGAACATTTTCAGGAATCTCAGTGTCCAAATAGGCACTCCTTTGATAGCAATGACACCAAGGTAGTGCTACAATTACATTATCCTCCTCCAGAGATTTTTCATTCTTTGGAACATTGACCAGGGCAGCAGTCTCCTACACTTCCTTTCTTGGAACTTAAGCACAGTTCTTTTTAGACATCAAGAGTCTCAAGATCCAAGATTGACACTCCTTGGTGTGATAGCAACTACACCACGGTAGTGCCACGGT